>NW_009600177.1:38010-38795 GCF_000690535.1 Cariama cristata
GTTAGACATATAAAGTGCTCTGTGTAGTCATGGTTGGTTTTCCTCTGGTAAATGCCCCATCACTGCAATGTTTTCTGCAGTAGAGACACACAAAGCACCTCATTCCACGTTCACTGTTACGCCATAACTGGCACAGCCATCATGCGTAGCCATGCCGAATCCAAATTCTTGTGCAAATCCAAAAACTGCTGCTACCACAGCATATTCAAAGTTCTGTACAAGCATTAACTAATTAGCCATCCTAATGTTCCTGTAAGATAAGCTGGTCGATTGATTATTCCAGTTTTCAAAGAGACAGGGCTGAGGTGAAGGCATTTACCTGGGTCCCATAATAGACGAGTACATTGAAGGATGTAATCTTCTGAAATTTCAGCTCGCTTCTTAAAATCAGGCTTTTGATTCACTCACAGATACCCTCCCCCCAAGAATGTAAATTTCTCACTGTGTGTTTGTAAAGGTCCAGGAATAATTTGAAAAGTGCGTTTGTTGTATACATTTAGGAGTAGGGACAATCAGAGATACCAATTAGTGGCACAAATCCTTTAGAACAAGTAAGAACGCTGTTTTGCTGCAGGATGAAAGACAACAGCAAACTCACTCCATCACCTACGATTAATTACTTGTTACTCTACAGCACTTTGTAATTGTGACGACTGACGAAGACTGATACAGCCATTAGCCAACATCTTTAAGTAACGTTCCTTACTTTACTGTTTTTAAGTATTAGTATCGCACCTCCTGCCTTGCCATGCTTCCCAGATTTCCCCCACCCCGTCGGCTTCCTC
>NW_009600178.1:0-61715 GCF_000690535.1 Cariama cristata
GGAGTGGGACCGTCTTTGCGGTCCCCGCTGTCATTTGCTATGTTTGCCGCTTTATTCATGGTTGTGGGGGAGCATCATGTTCTTTTTCTTTCATGTTCTTCTCCGTTGAGAGGCTTTCATTCAAGTTTCTTAAAAATAACTAGTGCATCTGTAAGCAATGACATAATGAAGCTATAAATTCTCCATCTACTTATAGTTCTTTAACATTTTACAACGGTCTGCTCTTTTGGGTTAGTCATGACTGAGGATTTGCAGCATTGAGTATCTTCTTTAAGGGTTTTTGGGGGTGGAAGGTTGCAGCTCTTAATACACTTAATAGCAAGAGAGCTAACTGGAAAATACTTCTGTATTTTTAACTTTTTCTTAAAAGGTCTTTTCTGGTTTTTGCTCTGTGTTGAAGCAAGGATGACAAAACGTTTCAATAATTGATGAATGAGTTAACACAGGTAAAAAACTGTGAGAAGGATATTTGCCAGAATAATTTTATTTCAGAAACCTCATTTGAGATTTTTAATTTTACTGGAGTTATGATTTTCTTTCTGCTAACCATACGATATTATGAAACATAAAATTTTCCTGGCATGAGTTGAATATCTTACGTAGCTCAATTTTGAAGCTGCTGTAAGTTACTTCAGTCCAACAACAGGGCAAAAATTTTACCAATCCTGTTGTAATACAGTTAGGAAATTTTAATTCAGTTCTGTTAAGTATCTGACTTACTAGAAATTATCATTTTACATAATTTGAATTTAAAAGATTGAGCATCTAATGTTTATGACTGTTGTGAAATAATTGTAATGTCAGACGAAGTAATCATAGACAAACTACAAATTCCTTTGAGCAGTTCTGCCGATTTTGTGTTTTGCCTACAACGTTCCAATCTTCTGAAAGACTTTTAGCTTTGCAAATCTGTCTGAATGTGGAAGAATGTGCTTGTTCTTGTGATTCAAATACAGATTTGATGGGAGAAGTCTGTAATGGACAAGTGCCCAGGAGTTATTTTTACCTTTGAAAATCTCCACTTCAGATTTTGAATGGCAAATGCCAGTCCCTTAGAATAAAGATACAAGTGCTGGTATAAAATGTGTCAGGCTTAGCTCGACTAATGAGAAATGTGTGCAACTGGGCAGCCATGTAGAATTCCGTCTGCCTTAAAGAATCAAGAGGACTTGTTTGTAGCTGGACATCCTTCATGTACATCTGAACTGTTGCCCACAGGCATAATTTTTCTAAGTTGACCTGCTACAAAGGAACTCAGATCTGTCTAGGTGTGATTGCTTGTCAAATGTATGTGGGATTTTGAATTTACGAAGAGCTGCATATGGGGTTTAATAGTATGTTACAGAGAGAGAGTTGTGTGGATAGATGTAATAGACATTTCCATAGCCCTGGACTTCTCTGTTGTAACGGGACACAGTTTTTGATCCAAATATACCAAGTAGGGAATGCAGGTATGCTTTAGCAAGACCTTTATGAGTTGCTGGGCAGGAGGTATTAGACTGTTGTTCTATTAAACCCTAGTTGTGACCAACCCACACATCTAATTCCAGGGCTTTGTGAAGTGCGTTGTGAGATTCATCATATATAGCATGATTTTAATACAAGTTCTTGTATTAAAAGTTCTGATTGAACATCAAAAAGTAAGTGTTACTAAATCAAATCCTCTCAAACACTTTGAAAAAGAAAAGCATGTTCTCAGCTTTCTCCTCATTAAACTGGGCAAGTTTGTAATATGATATGATGACAAAAGGGGGAAATTACTGTCTTTTAAAAATAAAATCTTTGCTTATTCACGGGTTTTTTTGTCATTAAAATTCCCTCCCTTTAAAATACATGCCTGATACAAATATAGTGATATTCCATATGACAATTTTCATATTCTCTCTGCCTATTATTTCTAAATTTATAGCTGTCATATGACTATGGTGATACAGATACTATACCTTGTTTCTATATGAAGTGAACCTCAATATCCTTGCCTCAAAACATTTCCCCAGATTTTGTGTAATTGACATTTTCTTCAGTGCACTAAAGACCGACCATAGATTTGTGCAACTGATGTGGCATGACTAGAGCTTCCTTGAAAGCAATGTGAAGGTGTGACACATCCTTTAAACAGTTTCAGTTTTCTGAAATAGCTGTGGAAAAAGTCAGAATTTTAGTAAGTCAATAGATAACCTTAGTATCCTCTTTTTCTCCTAAGAGCATGTGCATGAAAGATGTCTCATACGGAGTTTAAACTGGCTGCAAGTTGGAATAAAGGGATTATGTGACTATTGCTATTGTCATTCATATCGTGGCCTTTCCTAGCCAAGGGCCATGTGGCATTTTGGAAGAATGGTTACTTTTCTTTTTTTTTTTTTGGCTTTTATTTCTAAGGAAAGTTGTGGAGATTGATTTATTCATGGACTAATTTAACATGATCCTGCAAGGAGTTCAGACTTTTCTTATGGGCTGAATGAGGATTCGAAACAATGCATAAGGGGTGATGGTTTCGAGGTCAGTATTCAGATTGTGAAAAGAAACTTACAGGAAGCTAAATAACTTGCCCCATAGTAAGCAGGAACAAGTAGAAGGTTCTGTAAAGCAAAGCCAGTCTTACGTTACACCTTTCAAGATATGAATGGAAGGGAAAATCTTACTTCTTGCGTAGGCTGTTGCATTGACTGCTGCCTTTAGGTAATCTGAGTGTATTCCATGTCTTGTTGCACAGGGAAGAAAACCTTTTACTCCTCGCTGGCGCTTGTTTGCCACATACATACAGGTCTTGAGTGAGGGATGTTAGCACTAAAGAGTAGGATTTTCAAGAAACTCTTCTAGATGGTCTTTTGCCTCTTCCCAGAAAGCACTCTGTATATGTTCTTTGCAAACAGTTTGACTTATTTTCACCATCTAATTTAACTTCAATAATGAAAAACATAGATTTATAAAGTATAATGCTAGTACCTCTCCAGTCTTATGGAGGGCTTAATGCTTTGGAAAACTTCCACTAAGAAGCCAGCAGAATTGTGACTTATTAATATGCTCTTAAAAAAGAGGATTAGAGGTTACTTTGATCCACTTACTCCCTCTAAGCATACTCGTTTTTCATGTGGGGGGTTCAGTTTTCTGATGGCATTATGTGTGTAGAATCTTAGGCTCTAGAGGTTCACTGACCTCCTGCAAAATTTTGTAAGTATGACATGGTACTGTACACTTGACCTAGATTATTCTCCCAGGAGATGCCAGAGATCCTCATTAATGAGCATGTAGTTTCCCAGTATTCCTCCAGGGCTTTTCCAGTAAAGCCCTTGTCCATATGTTTGTTTAATGTTGTTGGAACTGCACTTGGAGCAGGATGATGGAGTTAAATAGCACGTGCAATTTCTGTTCTTTCTGATCACTGCTGAGGGAGGTGGATTAAGAAGAATGTTTTTAAATAACTGTTCCACTATACTATATCAGTGGCATGGCTGGTGTCAAAAAGGCTGTCACAATAACCTGTTTCAGAAGCTCCTCTTCTCAGTTATCTATGGTATCTATTCCCTATTATGTCTATGATATCTATTCCCTATTAATCATAATTAGACTAGTCCAAGCTCCAGAGGTTTTCTACCTAGGGCATACATTTTGTGACACAGCAGATTAACCTCAGATCTGCATTTGTTTAAAGGTGCTTTTTCAGTCAATCATGTCTTGGCATGTTTGTTCAGGGTCTGTTTTTCTCCAGTCGTGTGCCAGGTGATTTTTAAGAAGCATCTTAATGATATTTCAAAGGTTATAGAACAAAAGAAAAAGTTAATATGAAAATTATAGTGGTAATTATATTTTATTTTTGAATGTTTGTTGAATACAAGGAATTTGGAGCTAGAAATTGAAACTCGGTATTTTTAAAGCCAGAAGCCCTGCTGATTGTTCAAATTTATAATTTGCTGAGTTATAAGCCATGGAAAAATGGCTGTTTGTGCTACAGTTATTTAAAATTCCTGGCAGTGTGCCAGCTTGTGTACACTGTGGCATGGCAGGTTTATGGGCTGTGTTATTACCCTCGTGGTGGTATTTCAGGATGTTGTGGTGGAAGTGAAGTGCTTTCCTCAGAACTCTGGCTGCATGTCTTAGTCCAAATTTACTGCTCTTAAGAGGAAAGGGAAATGCATGGGTTTAAAAAGATTGATAGGATATTACGTTAATTATTTTAGAATTTTTATTCTCATTTGGGGAATTACAGTTTTGATTTGCATGAAAACATTTTTTTCTAACTGAGAGAGGAGATACCAGATATCAAACAAACGAATCTTTAGGTTAATGTGAGGCTGAAAATCATGATGTGCAGGGAGAGTGTGTATATGTTTTTTGAGTTGGTCTACCTTTGCTTGATATCAACTGATGACATGGAGCTGAGGTGGAAGTTAAAATCTCCATCATGCGACTTCTATCATCTTGACCAAGCCCCTTAACCCACCCATGCTTTGCAAATTCTCCAGAGTAAATAACTATATCTAATAGCAGTCAATGTCAAAAAGACCAACTGGTGCAATCCTTTGGAAGTCTGTTGTGGGATTTCCCTTCTGTTCACTGTTCAAACACATAAGTGGTCAACACCTCTTAGCAAAGGCTTGTGCAGACTCCTTGGTGGCAGCACACACAGGTACTCAAGCAGGTTTTTTTAATGCTGTGTTAACGAATGTTTGTTGGTTAGCCTTTCTTCAGTGGCAGCTGATGCTGACAATTTTTAATCATTAGGTTTTTTATCCAGGTAGCCAGTATTTAAATTTTATTAGCAGGTTAGCTGACGTAGAATTTTTGGCCCCACATTTCAAGTCTTAGGAAATTTGTCTAAACTACTTCAGTGTATTAGGGTTATTTGGAAAAAGGAATATGTGACGCTTTCATCTGTTTAAAGTGAGCTGGATGTAGTGAGGAATATCAAAGTAGTTAGAAATTAGGATACAGAAAGTTAGAATATTGTCAAAAGCATTTTAATAGTATTGTGTTTTCCTCACGGTAGTCCAAGGATATCTTCATATACTGCAAATTAATACTTGACTTCTTGAATATAATGGAAAGGAATTTTATGGTATCTCTACTGATTCAATTGGAAAGTAACTTGCAGAATCATTATTTATGTCTTATTTAGGTATTACCACTCTGCTTTCAAGATAAAAAGTATTTAAGTATTCTGTGTAATACCTCATGAGTAAGGTTACTCTTGCAGTAGTGTATTAGCCCTTTATAGCATGCTGTCATCTTAATTACAGGGGTTGGAGAGAGGAGCCAAAAATCAGTTTTCCACTTTCAGCAATTTCATCACAACTATCAACCAAAAGAGAGAAGGCATCGGAAACAGAAATTCGCCTACGCAACTTGTTATACCCAACATCAAAAATGGTAAGAGAATAAAAGCCCTGTGTTACTTAGTTACCAATTTAAGAAGATGCTCAGTGTTCTGCCAATATTTGTATTGTGGTAGTGCCAGAAAATCTAGGAATCTAGATTTCATTACATTATGTTGTGCTGTACATTGTACAGCAGTGATAGGATAGTCCATTCTCTGTAGAGGTTATTTCATATAGACAAGTTGGATAAGAAAAACAAATAGACCTGGGGGATGAAATAATCATCTGAAGTTTTAAAGAAAGTTAGATTCAGTAGTCCACCTGCAGATACTGTTTGTCTAGCTGCAGTCAGATGGCAGTTTCTCTAGAAATTGTGTCAGAACTTTGTGGAGAAAATTTTTCTATTGACATCTGAAGGATGGCAGGGGGGAGGAAATCACAGAGCTTTTTAAAAGGAGACAGTTGCTGAGAGTTGCTGTTTTTCAGTGACGATGACAACCAGTGATGACACACAATAAAATTCACAGGCAAGGATTGGTAAGTTCTGAAGAGCTTTAAAGGTGAGAAAGAAGGTGGTTGTGGTATGATGAGACAGTGATAATTGATGAAAAGATAGAAAGTGGAGCTGTGTATTCAGTATGTTAGGCTAGAATCATGAATCCTGATGAGATGGCATTGTGATTAGACCTGACATTTTTATTAGATTTTTGGGCTAGGATATGGAATTTCAGTAATTTGGAACTTTTGATAAAAGGCTGTACAAACATTTATCAGGTTTGTATTGATCTTGCCTCTGAGCAGGTCCCTCTCAGTCTTATTCTGTGGTTCTCGTAAGTCTTTATAGCACTCAATGAATTCAAGGCTACAAAGAGAGGCTTAGTAAAGAGATCTCAGTAGTGTGAGTTTGAAACAAAACTACAGACAGATATTGTCAGTTTCAAGTTGTGCAGAAAAAGATGGCTTACACGTTGCAGGACGGGATCCTTACCAAAATAATCTTTGTATCCTTGCTAGCTATACTGTAAAAGTCAATGCAAGACTTTTCTCTCTCTCTTTTTTTTTTTTTTCCCAAAGCAATTTTTGTTATGGAGTAAGGACATGCTTTCTACTAAAAAAAAAAAAAGGCAATCGTTGAAACACAAAAGGCAATTATGTGTAAATGATGACTAGGACAACACTTTGTGCTTTGCTCAAGTCACTTGTACTACACAAAAGAAACCAAGGTGGCTGGAAATGGCCAGTGAAGAATTCTCCCACTGCTGCATAACTTACCAGAATTAAGATAGAAGTGGTGTTCTTGAGGGCAGTACTTGATGTAAGGCATAAAGAAGATGCTGCAAAGTGAGTCAGAGCTCTGCTGATTCTTAGAAAGTGATGTAAGGTCAAACTAACAAAGCTGGAAGAACAACCTTCAGATGGCCGTTGCTCTCACCTATGTATTTTTAAAGAAAAGTTTTCATATGTGAATTGCATGTAAATAATCGTTGGAATCTGAAAGTCCTCAGAAATAAAATGTTTTGCCTTTCTCAGGGAATATTTTCCTCAGAAGCTAAATGTGACCTCTTGTCATTATTAACTACTAATAACTACTAGTCTTTTTGAAAGCAACACGCATGCAGTTGATTCGTAGACTCCAAGCTACTGTCTTTCATTATTTAAGCCTTAATTGTTTCCTGTCCAACTTCTGTCTGAATAGTTGCTTAATACAGTCTTATATTATGATATGAAAGCCTGCTGTTTAATAAAATTTAGGACAAAGTAAAATGAAATCTAATATTGGGCCAAGCAATATAAAAAATACAGTGCCCTTTTGCAGAATTCATTTCACTAAACAGATGAAATCTACCCCCTGCCCTTTTTTTTTTTTTTTTGTACATGACAAGAATGATAAACTAAACACCTCTCTATCTTGAAGTGCCCTCAGTTCTTGCTGCACATGATACTGTCCTGGTTGTAATTGCTGCCTCATAAGTACTTGATTGTTAATTTTCGCCACACTAATGCATGGGAATATTTATTATAGTCAAGGATATATTATTGAAATAGAGCTCAATGTGTAAAATTCAGCAGATATTCTGATAGTTTCAAGATCAGGGTAATCTGCCTATATAAAACCAGATTATTTTACTAACAGTGCAAGGTGCACTAAAAATTTTTTGAGGAGGTATGTGTATGCTATGAAAAAAATAAAGATTGAGACAAACTTCTTAGTTAAAAATGCTTCTTTTGCTATTCAGGAATAATGCTTGCTTGGTTGGTTTTTTCAGTTTATCTATGCAGGTGCTATCTC
Source organism: Cariama cristata (assembly GCF_000690535.1). Classification (NCBI taxonomy): domain Eukaryota; kingdom Metazoa; phylum Chordata; class Aves; order Cariamiformes; family Cariamidae; genus Cariama; species Cariama cristata. The sequence continues at coordinate 7,606 of NW_009600178.1, forward strand.
TCTGAATGTGTATATATGTGCATAATACAGGTAATACTTTAGACTTGAGTTCAAAGAATGTTAATTTCATAGAAAAACAAAAGTGTGGAAAAGGATGTGCTGGTACATACAGCATGAAAGCTAGGGTGATGTTTGTTTGCTATGTAGCTGCCACAGAGATTGAATTTATATAACAAGTCTTCTAATGCCACAATGATCTGGTATGAAATCTATATATGAACTAGATTGTTCTAGTTTTTTTATAATGTTACAAGTACAAGTAGGATTTGTTTGCTTTACTTACTTTGAAAATTTTCGTCTGCCAGTAGCTGTGTTGGTCACTGTGAAAATAACTGCTGTTCTAAATTCATTCACCCTAAATTTCCTTGTACTAGTCAATTGTGCTTTGTATCAATGAGATTTTCTTCCTCAAAGTTTTTGATCATTCCCTAAGCAGTCATGCATTGCTGAGTCTTTTTACTTGATATAACTGGGCAAACAGCCAGAAATTATTGCTTTTTCTTGTCTTCTAATACTGTATTATTGCTGCTTATTGACACAATACATAAAGTTTCAAGTTTCTCCTCAACAGAACTCAAGTGACAGATCTTAATTAATATTTTTGAATGTCAGATAGGCAGATAAATCTGTTTACAAATAAACTTGAATTATAGCAGAACATACTGAAGTTGACAGTATTTATTAAACATGTTATTAAAACTGAGTTTTGGTATATCTATTTTAAGCTGTATATATTTCAAAGAAAATTGCGTCACTGACAGGGTGGAAGTTACCAGCTTAGCACCTTCAGCCTCAATTTACTGAAATGAGAAATGGCTTCTGTCAGCCTCTCTCTCTTCTACAGATATGGAGAGAATATTTTCCTCATTTCAGTGTATTCATCTGGTTATAATTCAATGTTTAATCCATTTAAAATTGAGAAGACAGAATGAGAGCTAAATGAAAATGACTTGTCTTTCTCAGAATATAAAAATAAGACATACTCTTAGTTTCTTTTAAGTCAGTCCATCCTGCTTTCAGAGAATGATGTGCAATAGCAGAACACTTGCATGGCAGGATTATTTGGCACCTTGACTTGAATTAATTTAGTACCTATGTGTCCACTTTGTTTTCTAAATCACTACTCATCTCTTTAAATAGCTTTAAATTCCAGCTGTCAGAGTGGTCAAGGTTCCATATCTATAATTGATGCCATACTCAGGGGACTGAGGGCAGCTCTGATCTAATATTGTCTGATTAATGGTGGCTAAGTTAAGTCACAATGGCAGTGTCTCTGTCATTAGCATAAGTGGAAAGAATCTGCCTTTGGGTTTTCGGGATTTTGTTAGCATTTATTTCCCTGCTGTGATAAATGGAGTAGGCAGTGGAGTAGTGATACTACTTTCATGTTTAGTTAATTTTAAAAAACAACTACTCTTAGAAAAGACTTAGAGAGTTCTTAGACAATTCATAGAAGATTTTGGTTTAATATGTTTGACTTTTGAGGACACTTTTATATGGTGTTTTTTATCCCAAACATACGTCATAATTCGTATAAATCCTTTTAAAAACATGCGGTATAAATCAGACTAAAAAAAGCATTTTAAGGATATTTGAGAAGACACTGCCAGTAAAATGGATGTTTGTGTATACTGCGTTAGAATATTTTTTTCGTGGTTTTGGTGGCTTTACCTTGACTGGCTGGCAGACACCTACCAAACTGCTCTATCACTCTGCCTCCTCAACAGGACATGGGGAGAAAATAAGATGAAGGAGCTCATGGGTTGAGATAAAGACAGGGAGTCCACTTTCCAATTACCATCACAGGCATAACAGACTTGACTTGAGGATATTAATTTATTTCCAGTTAAACAAAACAAAACTCCAAACTCCTTGCCCCTGCACCCCTTCTTCCCAGGCTCAACTTTGCTCCTTTGTTCCCCACTCTTCTACCTCCTTTCCCCCAAGTGCAGGGGCAGGGCTGTGAGGAATGGCAGTTGCAGTCAGCTCGTAAAACTTCATCTCTGCTACTCCTTCCTCCTCATGCTGTTCCCCTGCTCCAGCATGGGATCTCTCCCACAGGACACAGTCTTTCACAAACTGCTCCAACATGGGTCCTTCAAGAACTGCTTCAACGTAGACCCTTTCCGCAGGGTACAGTCCTTTAGGAACAGACTGCTCCGGTGTGGGTCCCCCATGGGCCACTGTTCCTGCCAGCAGCCTGCTTGGGCATGGTCTCTCCCCGGGCTGCAGGTGGGGATCTGCTCCAGCGTGGGCCTCCATGGGCTGCCGGGGGACAGCCGGCCTCTGCATGGTCTTCTCTGCGGGCTGCAGGGGAATCTCTGCTCCAGTGACTGGAGCACCTCCTCCCCCTCCTTTTCCACTGACCTAGGGATCTGCAGGGTGATTTATGTCTTCTTTTTTTTCTTTTTTTTTTCTTTTTTTTAAATTGCAGTCCTTCCTCTCTCTCAGCTGCTGTGCAGTGTTTTTTTACCCTTTCTTAAATATATTATCACAGAGGCGCTACCAGCATCACCGATGGGGCTCAGCTTTGGCCAGCGATGGGTCTGGTTTGGAGCTGGCTGCGTCTGGCATGAAGGCAGCCCCATCTCTCTTCCCACAGAGGCCACCCCTGCAGTCGCCCTGCTGCCAAAACCTTGCCACTTAAACCCAATATGATGTTCTTCGATCAAACAGAAAGTAAGGAGTAGAATAGAAAGACCTTGTTAAAGCACTGCTACTTGTACTTAGAATAGGCAGCCAAATTTATTGAGAACTATTCAAAGGTGCTACTGTTTCAGCAGTAATTCTCTGCAAGATGGAAAACTTGCATTTTGCATTTAATTGATTGGAGAGATTCTTTTAGGAGGCTGTAGATGATCTGCAGTCAGCTCTAGCTAAAACTATATATCCCAGTGTAGAAAAACTGACTGAAGACTTGTCCTTGTATGTCAGAAAATAGTTGGACTTTGGTGTGGTTGTGCTTGAGATATTTCTTAGGTGTAAGGAACACCAGTGTTACAGTTTCTATATTACAATATTTACAATATATATTGTAAATACAGACATAGACAACACTACTATTCATAATTAATAACTACCAGTCATGGACTGCTCAATTTCTTTCAAACAGCAGCTGTAACAGGATCACTCAGTGTAACTCTGTAGTTCCATGACATCCTTTGAATTCTTTTGTTTGGTAATTATGTTCTGACTTGCTTAGCTTGACTTCCTCATATGTTCAGGTTGATGTGATGTTCAGAATAGGCACTTTCTTTATGCATCTGACATTAGGAGGCACTTGATTTAATGTCCAGAAAGTTGAGCATCTATGGCTACAAATAGATTTAATGAAAATTCTGCAGCACTCATTTCTAAAAATGAAACTATATATCAACTTGGGGTTTTCTTGTGTGATGTGAATACTGCTGCATGTACACCAGTGTGTGTTATATAAGTACAATACTTTACTATTTTCCCTGATAATGAGTTGGAACATGGGTCACCAACTTGCTGCTTTTTCTCTTTTTTCCCCTCCCAGCAGCATGTCAGCAATTCAGTTGTGAAAATCTGGCTTGGGTTTCTTTGGTTTCGTAATACACAAATCATTTTTTTGCAGCTTGGTCCAGGAACTCCTTCACAAAATAGTAGAGACTCCCTTTCAGAAGGCCTTAGGAGACAGACTGGCCAATTTTCTCCCACCATTGGCTGGAGGGAACACTTTGTTCACGAAGACATAGTTATGAACTCAGGAGACAGTTTTTGTTTCTAGGGTTTAATTTCCCTTCAATTAGTCAACGTTTCCATCATATCTGGCATGAGCACATGGTAAGAAAAGCACTTGGATGAGTAAAGGGTTTTAAAGATGTAGAATCAACCAGTGTGAGTTTTCTTTTTTTTTCCCCCCTAGTTCCTATATATCTGTATTTTACTAGCTAAATGTTCATGTGTATGATAGCATGGTGTTTATTGTTCTTTTTTTAATAAGTGAGAGACCTACCACCTATTTGCCTCGATGTACGACAAAAGCAGCGCATCTCTATAGATACACTACCCCAAGAACTGAAAGCACCAATTCCTCCTGAACCTTCCCTTCCCATCCGAACCAAAACTGTGAAAGATTTTCAGTAAGTTACAGTGGTGTTTCTAAAAGTGTACTTTCTTTCTTTGGACTTTCTTCATTTTGTCCTAATTCATAGATTTGTTTTTGTTAATCTCAAATGAGGAAAGAGTTCAGTAAGACTGACAAGTACTTAGTCTGGGTGTGATGGTGGGATTGATAACTCTGTTACTGTGGAAATTATCAAAATACTTTCACTAGCTTGAAGTGTTGTTATCTTCAAGAAATAGCAAAGCTTGTACTTCAGAGTTAGAAATTCAGTTTCTGACATTCAGTGGATGTTTAGTTTTGAAAAAAAAAGTTCATGGCTTATTGTAGGCTGGAAAATCCCTTTCAATCTTAGGTATTTTTTTTGTACTGCCAATTATGGTGTTTCTTGTCCATTGAGGTACTGGGCATTCTCAGTCTTGTGTGAAACACTGCACATCAGACACTTAAATATGTAATGTCATATCTGAGGACCTGGAGTGGTGATTATGTGACTGGACTATTTGTAACTTTGGCTAAAAGTGCAGATGACCTTTCTTCATGCATTATGTTAGTGTTAATTTTCAATAAGTTTTATTGAAAAAACTTATTTATTTTTTCATGTATTCTTGCTGCTTACATGACCACAATTTTAAGCAGTGTAAGTGTAAGCTATTTTAACACTTCTTTATGAAAGGCAGTATGCTTTAAGTTTATCTAAGTAAAAAGATTTTTAAGATTAAAGAATCTGTGCAGACAATATTTATGCTGCTGTCCCATAACACTGATTTAGCTAGTAGAATTGTTGTGAAATAGTGTCTTGTGTTCCACTTCTGTTTTCCCAGATCAGTACAGACCCTTAATGTATCTGCCTTAGATTTCTTCCAGCACTTTTATGATACTTGGCACATGATGCTTGATTGGCTTAGGTAGGCTAACAGAAGTCCCCGGGGAAACAACCTGAGTTGTTTTTAACTAATATAGCCTGTTTCCTTGATGTCAGGTCTACAGCATAAAGTTCTGCTGGCTTTGCTTGGTTTGCTGTGGGCACAAGGCAACAGGGAGCTTTTTTTTCCTCTACTTAACATTGCTATGTTCCCAAAAATTGTGACGTTGACACTGTCATTTGTGGAAATGGCATAACTTTGTTGAAAAACTAATAGCATAAGGTATGTCTACACTAGGAGATTCTGCCTGCAATACATGAACATATATTGGCAGAGTGTGTCTTTAGTGTGGATGTGTTCTTAGAGGGGTGTCTACTAATTCATAGAAAATGTAGCTGCTTTTTTTTTTTTTTTTTTGCCTTAGCACCCACAGGGCAGCATTATGCTGCTGTAATACTCTTGAGTGTTTTACAGTATGATAATCTTGGTCTGGAAGTGGGGAGAAGTATTCCTAGGAAGAAGCCTGGTTCTTCTATTTTGCAAATGAATGGGAAAAAAAAAATCACAGTTGCTCGAAGAGACGTGTGAGCATATACTCTTCATTGTTCTTTTCCATATTTGAAATTTTCTGCATTTGGTGAGGAAAAGAAATGCTTTTTGATTAGTCAGTGTGTGTATTTGGTGGAAAAGGAACCGGATATAAAAGAATTTGACACGAGGTGATCCTTTGTTGGTAATTGGGTGATCTGAAGAGCTGAAATTTTTTCCATATTCAGATTTTTGTATCTATGACTGCTGCCTAATTATCTATCAATAGTTTTATTCTTCCAAGTAAAGTATTAAAAAATCATTAGCATTTTTGATATGTCCCACTGATAAATTTTTTAAAATATCTAGTAGAAAGAAATTATCTTGGGGGGAGCAAACTGGGATTTGTATCACCAGTATTGTAGATAGCTAAAATAAAATTCTGCTTCAAAGGCTGGTTGGGGTTTTTTTGTTTGTTTGTTCTAAATGTATGATACTATACAAAATTTCATATACAGATACTTGCTTTAAGGTCCAATACTTAAAATGACTTCAAGAGTAAATACATAGATTTTGTTGTCTCCTTAAGGAACACGTACAGTTGAATACAGAGATTAAGTTTTATTTGAAAAATTTGAAAAGAAATTAAATTTTGTACAAATGATAATGAATTTGACTAGTTTAGGAGCCTGCATGCTTAAATAAGTTAGTGTCAGAAATTTTATCATGTCAGTGTATCTTCAGCATAATTCTGTTCTGCTAATTATTTGTCTTAACATACTGAACTGTGACACCATGAATTAACATTTTGAATAAGAGACATTGCTGAGGTGTATCAAACACAAAACTATGCTTTTGTTCTCTTGTAATACCATGATCTTAAAATGACAAGGAAAATGTTCGAAAGATACTGATATTATGCTTGTCTGTCTTCAAAGTGTGCTTAGTGAGGAAAGCTTAGAGTTACAGTGCAGTCTAAAGTCTAGGTTGTTGGGAAGATTGAACCCTTTTATTGCCAACATTTTAATATATTCTTTCTAGGGATGATGTGGAAAAGGCTAAGTCTTCAGGAGACTGGAAAGCTGTCCATGATTTTTATTCTACAACATTTGATTCTTTCCTGGAGATAAATGCTGCATTTAAGGTAAAAATAATTCATAATACTATTTAGTACTTACAGTGCTTTGTATCTTCAAAATGTTTACAAAAACATCAGTTAAAGGCTTGCAGCTAGTTACTCAAGGCCACTAAGAACGTTTTGTTGTGATCTCACCCGCCTTTGGTAGACAATATGTTATTGCACTGATTTATTGATTCCAGCTTAAGCAACTATACTTCAAGTGTATGTGGAGCTTTAAAATTCCAGTATATAGTTCATTTTGTGACACTATGACTGTGTAGATACTTTCTACACAAACTACAGTTTAAAAACATGCAAACTAATGCAGCTAATACAGAGTCCCAGGCAAATCTGGAAACAGAAATTCCCTGTCCCTAAAAAATGTGTGATATAGGCTGAAGTAGTATGGGTGTTCTTGTGTTGTGATGACATACTCAGTTTTCCTTGGGAAAGATCATATTTGTGTGTGAAAACTTTCTGAATTATAGTAAATTAATATTTCCTGCCTATTACAGAGCAAAATGTGCTTATGATATTTAATGTGGACAGTAGGGCCTGAACCTAGGCAAAATAACCTGTGACTTTTAGTTACTTAACAAATACTGAGTGCTTATGATTTTGTTGCTCTTGTCTGATGATGAATCGACAACAAAGATGAAAGATGACAGTTTGATGTAATTCATTATTTGAGAACCCCTCACGTTTTTAAAATAGAATGACAAGGAAAGGAGTTGCATGAATATTGCCAGTGTGTAGGATTACTATTGTTTAGCTTCATCTTTCACATATTAATAGAAGCAACTTAGATTCTTTTATTTTGATAAGGAAAATAAGTAGTTATATATGTATGTGTTTTGTTTAAACTTGCTGTTGAACTTTTATTTTTCAAAGATTGCTAAAATATTCAAAACATTTTAAAACCAAAATGCTTCATGTATTTTCTAACATACAGAAAGATACCAATTCTCCATTTAATACCATTGAGGACTCTGGAATCAATGCAAAATTTGTGAATGTTGTCTATGATGCCTTATTAAATACTGTAAGTAGAAGAAAAGAATTCATGTTTTAAAACATTGTAACAATTATTTCAACAAAGAAATATGCTAAGAAGCAATTTATACCAAAAGTTTTTCTCAGATAGGCACGATTTCTGACAAATCTCTCAAAACATACTTAAAATGGTCCCATGAGAATTGCCATAGAATCATGAAAACTGCACTAGTAAAAGAGGAGGAAATTTTTGCTACTAGTAATCCACAGTTTATACTGTGGTAGATCTCAGACCGCTTGCAAGATATGATATGATTGTGATGGGGCACTGCATGGTGGGAAATAAGGAAAATATGAGGATGGGGTAGCAAAAAGTAGATACTGTGCCTAGTAAATGTCCTAGAAAAGGATGGGAGTAATTTAGAAATTATATTTACAGTTTTTAAGTGTTTAAAGCATTGAAAGCCATTGTTGGCACAACTCCAGGCCTCAGCTAATGGTCTGCAAGGAAAGAAACGTAGGAGCTCAGCATCATAACTCAAAGATTCCTTAGCTGGCTTGAATAACAAGCAAAACAAACTTGATTGATTGTACAATATCTTGTACAGAATATGTACAATTACATCAGGTATGATTTTTCCTCTCCTTTTTCCATAGCCTCAAGATGTTCAGAAGTCAGTCCTAAAAGGAATAATTAATGGTCTGCTACAAGAATGGAAAGGGTAATTATAACAAGTGTTTGCATTAGTGCTGTGCCAGCACTTACAACTGATATGTGTTTTGTCTTTATTGTTTTAGCTGAAGAAAGAAAATGTTCTGATACAACTTATTTGGCTCCTAAGAATTGTCTCTTTGTGGCAGGCAAATCTGCTGAAATATTCTCGTGAACTCTGTAAACTGGCTTTGAACCTCTGAGAGGCAGACCCAGCCATACATTCCCCCACCGTTCACATGTGGCAACAGCATAGAAAGGGCAGTGCAGGATGCAGAAAGGGATAGCCCAAAGGCAGGAGGTTTGGAGATGATAACATTTTAGCAAGAAGTAATAGAAGTGAGAATGCATAGTTTGATTCACAAAAAGATATAGCAAGAGACAGCACCTCGTTGTGACTCACCTGTGACCCAGCCCTTGGCTGTTCCTTTCTCCACTTTATACTACCTCTTCTGTGCTGTTGGTGCGTGTGTATTTCTGGTTATGTAAAAACCTTGAAGCAGATAAACAGCAAGAAAGACAGAGGCTGCAGTGATAGGAGTTTATGGGGAGTTTTGGCAGGAAATATCAAAGATGGGGCAAATAAACTCTTCTGTGGTGTCACCTGAAATAGGCAACAGTATAGACTTCCCTCTTTGGAATGCTTCTTACTCTTTAATTCTGACTTTTCTTTTTTTTTGCCTTCTCTCTTGTGTTATGATACGAAAGACAGAAGCTAAAATAGCCTACTGCCTTTAGAGAGTAGTCAGAATCTTTAAGTGTCATTTTCAGTTTCTGAGAGCAGTGAAGATCCTTAAATATGGTATTCTACATGTATTGGCAAAGCAAAGTTAAATCACAGAATGAATGATTTCATGACTCTTTATTTTGTGTATGATGTATACATATGGTTCTGCTTATTATTTCATTCATTCATAGGCCACGAACAAAAGATGATCTTAGAGCATACTGTATACTTTTGCAGGTAAGAAAAATACAGTAATTTTATTTAAGTATTTATCTGCTTAACTTATAATCTATAAACCAGTATACTGTGCAAAACAAGATACTTTGTATATGTGAGGTACTTCACATTTAATTTCCTGTTATAAGAATGTGTTAATATATGGAAGTATAGGATATGCATGATGGGAATGGGAGCTTAATGGAAGACAGTTGATGGTGAAAGGTTGCATAGATTAAAACTATGAACAAATGGTTAGACATGTAATTGTTTCCTATCATTTTCTGGGTTGAAAGAACAAATGTTTTAGCAGGTTATTTGTTCTTACTTCTTCCTTATTTCTAGATTTGCTTTATTGGTATGCTGTAACTCTGATCTTTCCAGAAAGTTTCAGTATATGCACTTCTTGATATTGCTGTAACTTTCTCCAGTGTTGCATTTTATCCAACAGACTCTTTCCAGTCTGTCTGACTGGTTACATTGTCTGATTTCTGTCTGTGTTAATGTATTACCTTTCCTATTATAGTTGATATGCATTTGCAGCAAATTTCCCCTTTAAATTTTGCCAGCGTAGATAACACCTCTCCACGCAAGGAGAGGTTTCTGCTGTTATTTGAGAAAATCAGGGGGTAATTTAATTTTTGAGACAGTAGTTTTCTTCTCTGGGGAGATATACTAGCTGTGAATTATAAGGAATATATCCTACTGAAAAGTGGGAATATGTGAACTCATACGTAGAAGAGAAAATAAGTTTGGACTGATGTGCTGGAATACAGGCGCTATGAGAATCCTTATTACTAAGATGGAAAGTACATCACTCAGAGTGTAATTTGTGTGCTACAAAGTAAATAACAATCCGGAAAAATATATTGAGTGCTGCCTTTGTTATCTGTGGGCTTTCTTTTGAAACAAAAAAATCATATCTTTACAATATAGAAGTTATGTATTTTTTAAATTTAACTAGAAGTTGCAAATCTTTTTTTTTTTTTCCATAGTTTTACCACTGTCACAGTAATTTTGTGAATTCCTTTCCTGCGTAATTGTATTGGCAACAACAAACATAAGAAAAAATCCTAATGACTTTTTTCCCTTTATGCAGTTTATTAACCTAACACATTTTTTTAATCTTTTTCAGAATCCTCAATTTAGTAACACTTCTACTTATGTCATCTATGCTCACTTGCTAAGACAGATAGCAGCCTTAACAGAAGCTGACCATCATTTCCTAGTGCACTGGTCTAAAAAGTAAAAAAAAAAAAAAAACAACCTAAAAAAAAAAATATTAAAAATTCCATTTTTAGAATTACAATTGTTACTGTATTTCCATTGATGTTGACTGTTTTATAAATTATATGAAAGTTAATTTAATTGACTAAAGAGATGTTTTTGTTTTTTTCAAAGTACATTTGAACATAGTCCACTAAGTGATACTGATTTATAGATGCAAACTGTATATAATGTATAAAAATGGATATCTTTATGCAAAAAGCCTTAATTGCAAATAACTTATGTAAGTTATTTTTCCGTAACACATGCAAAATAACTTATGTATGTAAATTTTTTAGATACATGTTTACATGATATTATTAACACAAACATCTTTATGATCTTTGTTTAAATAAAAGTTTATCTTGCATAATTTCCAAAAGATACTGTAACTTTACTGTATTGTATGGAAACCACAAATGAAATTGAGTCCCTGCTTCATAGTGTAATAGAGGTGGTGAGAGACTATAGTTAGGACATTAGATTTTTAATTAATTGAAATAACTCTAATAGCACCTCACTAATAAAGTCATATGGGGGTAACTGCCTAAAGAGTGGCTTTTAAATTGATATGCATGTTGCCTTCCTTATAATGACTGTGCAGAAAGTTCAGTCTGGGGTAAAAAAAGTTTGAATGGCCATATTCACAATTACCTGATCTCCTAGGGAATCTGTTAATAAAGGATTTTCTCCTCTGCAAGGATGGAAATTATATTTCCCTCCCCCTACCCTGTAAAATGTCTACATTTGGTTACAATTGTGGTAATAGACGATTTCATTTGAATCGGTGTTTACAAATAAGGTTTACCCTCTTGGTTAATGATGCAGTAGGCATAATGATGTTTTTGTTCTTAAAACATGTATTAGTAATCTAAACCATTAAAACAGGAGAGCTCTTATTTAGAAAAGGATGCTCTAATATATCTACACATATATGTGTATTGTTGTGATATTATGGAAGTGGTGCAGCACATCGTTTAAAATGTGCACTTGTCACAAGTGTATGAAGTACTTTGCACTCTTTATTCAATAGCACCAAGGATCTCAAAATAAAAAATTGAGAATTCCTCAGTTTTCAGATTGTGGAGTGAAATAGTTAAGAATTTTGGGGTTTGTTTTTTTTTTAATCCCAGACATTAAAAAGCATAGTTAGGGGTGCACTTAAGAGCACTGCTGTGTGCCAGTATTTAAAAGCATGCTTATTCAAACTTTGTATTTGGAATTTTGCTTTTATGTATAGGACAAAAGCATGTTTTTGAAAAATAACATTGAAATCTGATAATATAAACTCTAGTGTGGACAGTGATCACATGAGAGTAACTGCAACATGTTTGGTTTAGGATTTCACAGAGGAGGTTCAAGCAGCTGGTGGACAGGTTACTGCAATTTATTTCTTTACGCCTGTTTCCTGCAAAACCTGAAGAGTTTCCACCTATGGTGAAATGTACCTGGTGGATTCCATCAGCAACCAAAGTCCTGGCTTTATTTAGTAGGTATTTTTCTTGAGCTGTGTATGCATATATGTGTGTGTGTGTATATATATATGTACGTGTGTGTGTATACACACACATCTAGGAAAGTCGTGTTGGGCGGGGGGGGGTGATAGTTTAAACCTCTCCTCTTTTCGGAGGAGAGGTGGCACAGCACAAACTACAATAAAATGCCAAAAAGTAGTAAGTACCAGAAACATCTATTGGCAAGTCTTTGTACTTGCTTTCCAGTAGAGGGTAATGGCTAGGCATCATTTTCCTGTAACAACAGCTGAACATCATTCAAACAAAAATCCACAGAAGTAACTGATGGTTAAGGTTTCCCTTAGATTTATAAAAGAAGCTGTTTTAAATGTGTAATTGCCAGAATTTCTTCTGTAACTGGCTTACCCACACAGAAGTATTTAGTATCTAAGACAAGTTAGGCCATGCATATACACCTCAAGTCCAAAACTACAGCTTAAAAAAGTAAATCCTTGTCCAGCTCTTCATAGACCAGAGCAAATTTGACCATTGCAAATGCAAACTTTCTCCTTCACTCATCCCCAATAGCTTAGCGATTAGAGCATTTACTATCTTTTCTCTGTCGAGTTAAAACTTCTACTTAAAAGCATTCTGCACAGTCCTGCCTGCTCAGAGCAACAGTTTAGACACATAAGCTCAACTATATCTAAAAACAAGACGTGTGTTGTCTAGTCATCTGTGAAAGAGTTGCTAATCCCTTAATCCTGGGAAAAAGGATATTTAGTAATTCAAAATACACTACTTTCTGTCTGACTTATCAAAATTAAATTATGTTTAAGTACAAATAGAGAAAAGTTATTAGCTGTTTGACATTATAGGAATGTTACATGATGAGACAGGCAACTTAAATGTGAATTGGCTTTCTTCATTTGATCAAGTACTTAATTTTTGTACTGGTGAGTCTAGATGCTGTAGTAGTTACCTGAGGAAATAGGTGTATCTTTCCATACTATATTTTGTGCCCCTCCCTTTCCATCCCTTTTGCAAACAGGCATCAACCTCAAACAGGTAATTGTTAACTGGAAAACATATAGATGTTTTATCTGTAGCTATGTTTGAAATTAAATGAAAGTGTTTAAGAAATCCATCTATCAAACTGCTTTTTCATTGATATCAGCAGAACATAGCATTCTTTATCCACGAAACCTTAACTTAGTGTGTGTCGTTAAGTGGGCTAGAGTCAAATGGGCTGAACTAGGGATTTAGTATTTTCTACAGCAATTAATATGATGTGGTATGGTGTTATGTGATAGTTCTAATTTTGTAGCTAAGACTGAGACAAAGTTATTAGTAGTTGATTTGGTTTAAATTTTCTGAGGTCACTGGTGCTCAGGATGCCTAGAAAACAGATGTGCTGAGTCCAGGCAGTATTTTGAAAGACTTCTGTGTTTTCTTTGTAGATGCTGCAAATAGTCTGATCAGTCCTCCTATTATTTCATATACGGATTTCTATAATTCTACACTTGATCATATTGATCTTATGGAAGAATATCATAACTGGCAATGTTATGGAAATTCTCACAGGTAAGAGGAATAAGTGGTTGTTTCTTGTTAAGTGCTACTTCAAATAGTACCATATCTACACTCTGTATATCTATCTTATATATAGTGTATAAATACTGTGTGTATATACAGTATTAATAAACTTTATATGTATGTATAGCCACATTAAATACTGTATTTTATTGGAAAAACATAGCATAGCTACTACTTGCTATACTTGCTACTGCACGGATGTGAGATTGACTGTAGTAAATCTCATTCTGCCTTTACAAACTGGAGAAAAGATGTAAAATATAGGTGACAATAATATGAGTTTATTATTTATTGGCATAGACTTCTAATTGTGGCTTACTACAGACATATTTTATCCTCCAGTACATTCATAGAAAGTGATCTTGTGTGTATACTTACCACATAATGATGAAAATGTATTTAATTACCTCTACATATGTGGCTCCGATCATATTTGTTCCAGTGAAATCACTTGTACTGTTTCTGTTACATAAAAATAAACACACAAGTTAAATCTTTACAGACTCAAAGCTTGCAAAGGTTTTTCTCTTCTTGTGAGATGCAGCCAGCAGTATGACATCTAGAGAAACAGGCATTTCATCTTTCTGCTAAAGTTTAAAATCTTATTAATGCTTTCTTAATAAAAATCTTATTTTCTATAGCTGTATTTTTCAGCGTATCAGTATATATCACTCAGTCTTTACAGCTTGAATCACAAGATCAATTAAAATTTCCCCATCTTTCAAGACTTTTCAGTAAGCTAATTTAAGACATCAGCCATCCAAATGTAGCTTTTTGTTTACTGCATGTGCAATTTTCCTTGCCTTTAGCAGCAGTCGAGGAAAACTTGGATAGCATGATTTGCTCCACCAAAGCAGGCTAGGCTTCTGTCTGATACCTGATACTCTGCTTGGGAAGGAAGAACAAAAAACCCACAACACATGATAGCAATAAACATAGAGTAGGCTTTGCATACTCTCAGTCAAAGCACTGGAATCTGAATACTGCTGAGCTTCAATTTTTTATTTTTTTTCATTGGCACTATCTGGCTGTTTTGGTACCCATATCCAAATTTATAAAAGGGCTATGAGATTTCCACCTGCTGCATTTCTTTTTCAGTTAGCTGGGACACTAGAAATTCAATACACATCAAAACAAAGTTTGCTTGATACATAATTTCTGGAGTAGCTGAAGTGCAGACTAGCTGTATTATTCTTAAAGTAAATTTAATTCTTTTACTTTTTTTCAACCACAGTTTTTTCCGATTTTACATCTTTTAACTATGTGTTGTTCCACTTAAAAAACCAAACAAACAACAACAACAAAACAACAAAGAATTGCAATTAAGACTATATACTTAGAACTAAGAAGGCCAAGTTAGGAGCAAGTCCTGGTTTGCCTTCCATATGAAATATTTTGAAATATGTAATTCTTCAAACTAAGTCAACACTCCTTGATAAAACATTTTTGATTAGGATTTCCAGGAGGCCAAGTGAAAATATTCTTCCTCTTTTTCCTTTCTTTCCTAAAGACATTAGAATCCAGAGCTTCTCACAGGCAGGATTCACAGTGCACATGCAGTCTGGATTGAAGATGCACACATAGAGTCTGAAGCTCTGGGTATTTCAATATGAACTTCTACTAGGTGATACATGAGCGAAATTGACAAAAAACTTACCAAAATAACCAGTAGCAAAAAAAAAAAACTTTTACCTTGATGATTTCTGAAGTTTTTCAAAATTATTTGTATTATTTGATTGCAGAGGAATGTGGCTGTGATCTGAATTTTTAGAAGTCCTAAATACTTGTAACCCTGGGTTAGATCTGAAGGACCTGTGAAAAACCAGTTCCTTTGAGAGTCAATTCTGCAGCAAATAAGCCAAACCAGAAATATTTCTAATGTGTACCTAAGGTAGCTGTTTTTCTCGTATTTAATAAGAAGGTATTATTGTTTTCTTTGATTCAGTGTAGCACTTAAAATTTAGTATTTAAAGCAGAAGATGACTGGTTTTTATTAGGTCTGTTCATAATGATAAACAATAAAAAGGGCTTTATTGAGGATAAGTATTATTTCTAATTACAATTTCTGGTAGTATTTGCAAGTAACAGTTGGTTCTACTGAATTGAGTATTTATGTATGCAACACAAAAAAACTGCAGCTATTTGCCAAATTACTATTGGTGGAGAGAAGGTAGTTACTGAATGATAATGCAACGATTCACTGCTGTATTCTTGAAAAGAAAATAATATGCTAGATGCTAAAAAGGAAATATTTTATCTTCTTTTCTCGTTGTTAGGTTTTCTTTCTGTCAATACCCATTTATTATTTCTATAGCGGCAAAAAAAGTTATTATTCAAAGGGACTCAGAACAACAGATGATAAGTATTGCACGGGTAAGTCATTTGGTGATAAAGATTTGTGTCTCATCCATTGGTATTTTAAAAGTTTTTGTTAGATTGATGTTACATACAGCTTTTCATCAACTTCTAGTATTTCAGACTACCCTGAAAAAGAACTTGAGCCATTTTACTGTTACTGATCTGCAAATGTCCATGCTGGATTCTCCCAATATTTTTTTTTAATGTGCTTAGTTTCAGGATGCTTATAAATACCAGTATTGTGGAGAAGGAGTTACAGTAATTTTTTTTTTCTTTTTTTTGAGAAGACAGCATAATGTGCTAGCATGTTAAATTAACAAGATAATGAAGGAAGAAAAATTCCATAAGAATTTTGGACTGTTTCTTATTTTATTCTGTGAAGATATGTTGTCATGGAAGACCAAGATGCAACTGTATGTTTACAAGTCACAGAAAAGGTACTGCTTCTGGGCAGCCTCTTCTGTTTTGAAAGAGGCATTGTCTGCCTCCTTCAGTGGTAATTTTCTTCAGGTGCTAGGTGATACTGGTTTCCTCGGTGCTCAATGTGGGAGCACCACCACCTCTCCATTCCTGTCTTGCTGGAAGTGTCTTGTGAATAGCTAAGCAGAGAACAAGCCAATCTCTGGAGTCTTATGGGTATGTTTTTAACTATTTAGGGAGTTTTAAAGGTTGCTGCACAATTGCCACCTTCTTGTTAAACTTCCTGATAAGTTAGTTCAAATATGGTGTAAATGCTGTCTGCAGTAGAAAAGAAATTGCTCTCCATCTCTTAGAAGATACTGAGGCAGCTATCGAATTAGGGTAATGTCTTTAATGGAAGATACTAAGGACTCTTTACATTTAAGAAGTGTGGCACTTTGTTTTTTAAATGAAGACACTGCATGTATGATGTTTCTTTTTCATTCAAATAGCAAAGCCTTGTGGATAAAGTCTCTCGGAGACAGAAACCTGACATGAATATGTTGTTCCTAAATGTGAAAGTGAGGAGGATGCACCTTGTTAGTGATTCACTTGATGAGGTAACAAAAAAATGTAATTGAATGGTGTGTTGCTGCAGAATAGCTATTGCAGTTAGATTTCAGTTTGATAACTCATATTTAAATCTTTCTGCACTAAGAGATTGGTTATATATAATACTAAATAAAAAGAACTGAATTACTGTCACAATAGCAGTGCTGCAGAATAGATTGGGTTAGACATTCTGAATTTTATTTTCCGTCCTCATACTGCTCCATAGCTAAGCCCACAATAAACATACATGTTTGCAAGCCATGCGGTATGTATTTGTGTTTGCAATTTTTGTCTTAAGAATACAGTGCATAATTATCAGGTTATGTAGGACTTGGTTCCGTGATAGGAGCATGAATAGTAAGTGATTAATCAGTAATAAGTTTGAACTTCTTTGAACTTCTCTATCCTACAAGAATTATTTTAGGTTTTCTTTTCTTAAGTTCTTATCTTGATTTTAACTAATTCCTCACATTCTTGAATGTAATTTTTCCTTTTTTTTAGACATGAAACAGATGTGTCCATTAAAGTAGGCAATTCTTCAGTATCAACTGAAACTGGCTAATTAACAATATTTAGTGAAATCTGGTTCCCTAATCTTTCTCACTAAACAGCCTGATCCTGATTACTCATGTTCATAAAACAAAAGTTAATCTTTTTTCTTCCTAGATTAAGGCCTGTCTATTTTGGCCTTCTCTTCTAAGACAGAAGAAATATGAGTGGTAATACTGCTTTCTCTCGGGCATTGTAGGTGTTTTTTTTTTACCACACTGAAATAACCAAGAGTTCTGATAGCCAAAATATTCTCCTATTTATTTCTGATGTTTTCTTCTTCCCATCTCAGGGATGAGTAAGAATGTATTATATTATCCATATTCTCAAAAGTGTGGGAAATGGAAGGTGGGGGAAAGATATCTTATTTGTATTTCAAATTAAAAAAAAAAAAATTTGCAAATGAAAGTCACTTCAGCTAATAAATAGTTTGTGTCAAATAATACAAATACCTATAGTTATAAAATTTGTGCAACAAGAATTTACTTGAGCAGCTAACAATGTAGAAATTATTTTAGCACATGCATCTTCCTGACTGGTTTAAACACTTTCTCTGGAGCTGGCCAGTAGTTAATGATTTAAAGAAAAATTGTGTAGGGACTTGATCTGAAAGATCACTGCTAATTGTGAAAAGCTGTAATCTAATTCTTTGCAGGTCTTTTGCAAACCTGGATGAAATGCTGTCTCTTAGGACAAAGGAATGAAAAGAACTTGTTACCATTTTCAAAAAAAAGTTTTACAAAACAGCTGATACTTGATGGCAGGTATCTTATGCTGAACAGAACAGTGTCCAAATATTGAAAGTTTTAGCTACCCTCCTTATTTCTGAGTATCTCCAAAAGATGTCTAATTTTTTTTTAATCTATCATTTCTTCCTCGAAGAATGTCTTCTGTGTATGTAAAAAATTAATAGGTCCAAAATATTCCAGACAAACTCAATTCATTGTATGTAGTAGCTTAATAAAAGTCCATTTGCATACCGTCTACCTTCTTTTCAAGCCTAGAGAGTGGCACCATATGCAAGGTAGTTGATGATGTCAAGTAGTCATGATTGTCTTGCTTCTGCAATTCAATCATTGTTTTAATATAGTTTTGACCTATTAGTAGGATGTGCTGGCTCTGGCTGGGATAGAGTTAATTTTCTTCATAGTAGCTGGTAAGTGGCTATATTTTGGATTTGTACTGGAAACAGTGTTGCTAATTCAGGGATGTTTTCCTTACTGCTGAGCAGGGCTTACCCAGGGTCAAGGCCTTTTCTGCTTCTCACCCCACCCCACCAGCGAGTAGGCTGGGGGTGCGCAAGGAGTTGGGAGGGCACACACAGCTGGGACAGCTGACCCCAACTGACCAAAGGGATATCCCATACCATATGATGTCATGCTCAACATATAAAGCTGGGGGAAGAAGGAGGAAGGGGAGGACGTTTGGAGTTAGGACGTTTGTCTTCCCAAGTAACCGTTACGTGTGATGGAGCCCAGCTTTCCTGGAGATGGCTGAACACCTGCCTGTCGATGGGAAGTGGTGAATGAATTCCTTGTTTTGCTTTGCTTGTGGGCGTGGCTTTTACTTATTAAACTGTGTTTGTCTCCACTCACGAGTTTTCTCAGTTTTACTGTTCCAATCTCTTCCCCATTCCACCAGGAGGGAGTGAGCAAGCGGCTGTGTGGTGCTTAGTTGCCAGCTGAGGGTTAAACCATGACATAGGAGATGATGCAAATTAGTAGTTTAAACAAAGCAAGAATGGTAGAGACAGAGAGATGTGTTCTCTATGGCTAGAAGTAGTGATAATATGTTAAATCTCCTTTTTCTTCTTCCTTACCTATTTTGCAATAGCTAGCAAGGAAGAGGGCAGATCTGAAAAAGAAGTTGAAAGTCACATTTGTAGGGGAAGCTGGTCTTGATATGGGTGGCCTCACAAAAGAATGGTTTCTTCTTCTGATTCGCCAGATTTTTCACCCAGATTATGGTGAGTCCTCATAAATGTTCTAAATACATTGCAAAAATTTGTTCATTTTAAATTATCAAAACAGTGATGGATAAGAATTCTTCACGAATCCCGTATTAGGCAGACCAGTTACTAACTGATATAAAAACAAAAGTGGGGAAGTTAGATTTATATATTAGATGACAAGAAGTTTTGGCATAGAGTAAAGTGGAAGAGAATGGGAAATACTTGAAGAGCTTTGTAGATCTTGGCTTTTGACAAGGAGGTTCAGACATTTCAGAAAAATTGACATTTTGCTTCAGTGGTATGGCAAAATTAGAGGGAGAACAAATTTCTGATCAATGGAAAGGTTTAGAATTAAAATTAGGATTCAACTTTTGCAGACTTTAGTCATGCTAAACCTTATTTCAGAAACCAGAGGCTCAATGTGTATAGTTTGTCAGTATCCCTAGGCTAGTGAGCATAATGGATATGAAGCAGGGGGATTCAAGACTAGCAGTAGGTTTTCCTTGAAGTTCTTCCTGTGATATATCTGTTTTGTTACAGTGTTGCCATCTCTATCCAGACACAGGATTTTGATTTACCTCTGGGCAGGTGGGAGAAGGCCATCAAGTATTTTATGGAGTAGGACAAGGATAATTTAAATCTGTTATAACTCAAATGGAATCAGGCCTTTGAAAGGGTTGTTTCCATTTCTCTTATGAGTAGAAAACTTGTAAGAGTTTTCGATGAGTTATAGTGAATTGCTAGACCTACTAACAAGCTAAGAAGAATAAGCAAAAGCTATGCAAGCCATTGAAACACTGACACTTGTCTGCCCTTGGAAATCTTCTAGAATTCACACAAGTATATGTGTGAATTCATGTATTTGGATTTAAGAATAAGTTTCTTCCATTTAGCTTAGCATGTTGTTTGGTTGCAACTGGAATATGATATTCCTGTTCCAAAATAGGAAGAGACATATAGCAGCCTCTGAAGCAGATGATTAGAGTAGATGAAGTGTAGCGTCTTTCATAGCAGCCTCTGAAGGAAATATTCAAGTGAAGATAAATCCAAATGTATTTGGTTGTCACCTGCCATCCTTGCCTCTTTCTTTTCATGCTGCATTTTCTGTTTTTACACTACCTTCAGCTGTCTTCATATGGCTAGCTTAGGGAGTTTTCCTGGTTTTTGTAAGTAGCTACAGTTGGATGCTGTTACTGTGCTCATTTCTGGCAAACTGCTGACTCTGGCCTCCCATGTATCAATGGTTTCCGTTTGCACTGATAGTGTATGCAAGTTCTGGCACTATTCCTGTGATTAGTATAGGTAGAGGTTAGTTCTTACTTGAATCTTCATCGTCATAATGTTCTGTTTGGGTTATCTGTGTGGCCAGCATTCTTAAAGTGGTCTGAGATGCTCTCAGGAGAGAAAGGTTCTTCACTCAGGTGCAGAGACAGTATGGGCAGATGTGAGACTAAATGAAATAGCCTGCCTCTGCTGTTACCAGGACCTGTGAGCCCATAATGATATTTGCAGGCCCAAGGGGAAAAAAACAAAAGGAAGATTTTTTTCGAGTAAGTATGAGATTGGAAGACATGAATGAGCATCCATAAACAGGCAGTTCAATCTACTTGTTTTATATTGCAGTAGATAGATCTGGGTGGGGTTTTTTCCCCACTCTAATATTTCTCAAATGAGTGTGCTTTCCTCAGCTGTGCATGGATATGTTACTGTTGTTTCAATGGGTTAAAATGTTCTCAGGCTGGTTCTTAAATTAGAAACATTGATTTCCAGGGACTTCAGCATAACACCTGATAGTCATTGGTGGAATGCAGGAGCTTGTCTGTCTTTGCCTGGAAGTGTTCATGTCCCTTAAATTCACGGTCCTCTGTTGCATATAGGACTCCTAAAGGTCCAAAGCTTTAGATCTTAAATATGTCCTCAAATCTGCTGAGATCATTATTTGCTTATAGTCCTTTTTCTAGTAAAAAGGGGTCTGTATGGAGAGATGACATTTGGTGATAACGACCTTAACAGGAAACAATTTATTCTGGAGGAAGTGTTCTGCAAGTTTGACAGTTCTGTTAGTAAAAATGTGTTGTCAACAGAGCTTGGTAACTGATCAGTTTGGAAACATTCGGGAGTAATTTTTTTTTCATCAGCTCTGGCAGGCTTTCTCGCTTTAAAGTGTAAATTCTTTCATTGATATGACTATCACTCAAGTGTGGGAGGAGTTCAGAAATGTTCTTGTCCCTTGGAAAGGGACTGTATACTCTGCTGTCTTTAAAGTTTAAGTGGCAAATAATGTATGTCAGAAGCTTGGAAGGAAAAGCGTAGGAAAACATCACTGTTGTTACCCTTTCCAGGTTAGCTGATCCTGTAGATTTAACCCCTGAAATTAAAGAACTCCCAATTAACTCAGTTGTCTGCCCTCCTATGTGTGTTACAATGCTTTCTTCATCTTAGTGTGGATAATTACTAAATGGGATTTGAGACCTATTTTGTTCCAGCATCACTGCCACCTTTCACTATGTGAACCTTGCTCTGCCTTACATGCAACTGTTCTGTTGCTTCTGGTAAAGGCACTGACTAGACCTTTTGTGATGAGCACCCTTTTGAGCTAAAGTTCAAAAGATGAAGTTAGATTGTTGGGGGGGGGCGATGGTGGGCAGAAATAGGAAGGCAGAGTTTTACCTATACATTTTCATAAGAACTAGATGTCCTTGAGACATCAGTTGGATTTTAATTCTTTATTTTTAATGCGAAGAAGTTTGGTTTTTCATTTAAATATTATTTTTTCCCAGCTTTGTCTTCAAACACAGATGCGGTGAGCTACTGCATACAAAATGTCCTTAGAACTATTCAGTGCTTTGGTTTGTACACTGGCTATGGAAACAATAATAAACTGTTGGCCCATTCAGTCCCAACAAATTAAAACCAGTCATCATGTTTTATCCAATTTACTTCTGCATTGCTGAAGTTACTTTCACTGTTAGTGCGCACTTAACTGGAGTGTAAGTGTCTTCCTTCTCTAAGCAATACTTCCTAGGCATCTTAAAGCTGTTATGTGGTTTAATTATGTAGGTTTTTACTTCCTATCACTCTTTAAAACAGAGTGATCCATATCTGATGCAAATAGCAGTCAAATAGTCATGATTTCAGTAGGATCTAGCTTGTCATTTAGACCAGTGAGTGACTTTTTTAGGGTATTTGTGGCTTTTTTTTTTTTTTTAATTTCTCTGATACAATTTTTTGGCAAAAAATATAAAACATACCCGTTCGCTGCTAGTGTGTGTATAAGATAAAATTTTTACAGCTTTCTATTCTAAGAAGGTAAAGGCTGTGGTATTTGTATCATGGGATTCATGCCAGCATATTTAAAGGTTGTCATCTGCTATTGACCCAGGAAAAGAGGAAGAAATGGGTTTACGTTGCAACAAGAAAAATTTTGGTTAGACAATTAACGTTTCTGCCTGTACAGATGATGAAGTACAGTGAAGAAACAGATTGCACAGAGACACTGCAGAATACCCATGACTGGAGGCACTAAGAATGTGTTGCACCAGCACCCAACAGGGCTGGTGAGCTTGGGCCTGCCCCAGGCCTGGTGCTGCCCTTGGTGGTCCTTGCCCACGCACCTGCAGGCTCCTGCTGTGGGTGGGAAAACAGGACTGAGAACAAGCGTGGAGATAGGGGCTCTCCTAGGAGCACTTTTTAGGGTGCATATGTGAGAAAGATGAGATTTTGTATGACTCTTTTTATTGAAGTTCAGGCTTTGTAAAGGCCACCTTCCTTTTCTGCAGGCATGTTCACCTACCACAAGGACTCACACTGCCATTGGTTCAGCCGCTTTAAATGTGATAACTATTCTGAATTCCGATTGATTGGAGCTGTATCCTTTTATATCCTCTAGACGGTGCTAAACAAACAGCCATTCAAGGAGTTAATATGGGGATGAAATAAGGCATTGATTGAAGCTCGTTCAGATGTATATACAAATGTGTTCCATTTTAAATGTATAAAAAGAATGTCATTCAAGGAAGTGAACTAAAAACGGGAAGAAAATGGTGATATGTGAGTACGTGGTACATTTTACAGTCAGAAAATACTAGAATTAAGATTAAACATGTAAGTTGTAATTTTTTCTGTACTTACACCTCTGAGTTTCATTCAGTAAACATAAATGAGCTTGTATGCATTAATATTTTAAGTCCCCGTTGATCGGTATGTGGCGCTCTTCTTTTTTCAACTGAATGGAAGCAACATCCTATTTTGAGCATAAGTTTATTTCCTAGGTTTTCTGCTGTGCTCATTTATGAAGTCCTCAGACAAATGATTTATGATAATATAAGCGTATAACTACACTAAGATGAGATGATGGTGTCCCCATATAACGGACTGCAGGTGGACCAGATGATTGTTGTAGATATCTTCCAGCTGAAGTATTCTAGTGAGAAGCTGAATCATGAATGGGATTATTCTGATTTTTGGTATAATTTCAAATTTGTTTGCGAGATACAATTAAATGTGCTAGCAGATGAGCTGTAGTGCCGGTGCAGGTTTGTCTGTATGCTTTTAGATTTATTTAAAAGAAAAATTGCTATATTGAGTGCTCTCCAGAATTTTTGGATTAAAAACATATATCTACAGTTCTCTTTGAAAACTTTTTTCATAACAGTACTTTGGAACAATTTATTTTATAAATGCTTGTATAGAATACTATGATAAAGATTCTCAAGTGTTCTGTCAATGTGCGTCATTTGACCATTTTAACTACTACTTAATTGTAATACAAAACCGCATTAAAAATTGTCAGTCCAAAAAAAATTAAATAATTTCCATTCCTTCTGTTTGTTTAGCATGTATCAGAGTATGGTGAGTATAATCTTAAAATATTTTTTCCAAGTTACTTAAAATATTAAGTATAATAAGGATGTTTGGGTTTGCCCTTAACGTTTGACATGTATAGCTTATGGGACTTGCTGTATATAATAGCATCACCTTGGATATTCGTTTCCCACCTTGCTGTTACAAGAAATTATTGAGTCCTCCCATTGTTCCCTGCGATCATAACACACTTGTAGGCATCTGTGATGTCACGTTAGATGACCTGTTTCAGATTATGCCCGTAAGTATTACATTTTTTAAAGAGGCTAAATTACTGATTTAAAATCTGCTTTATTTATATTTAATGCTTGAGTTATAAACTGTTTGAAAACAGCCTATTTTCAGTACAGGCTGATAAAGTCTACTATTCTTCTGTTGAAAACAAATAACTCATGTTTTCTAGCATAGCAGAATTTTTTGACCTACTGGAAGTTAGAATACTAAAATCCGATATGAGCATTCTAGACACATTTTCCATAGTAAAAAGAAAAATGTAACAGTTTATACTGAAATAAAAATAAATAAATACACACACGCATATTGATTAAGCAGTGAGTTTTTCTTTGTGTACGCATTTTGAATATACAGCCTTTTTCATGATACTTTCTGTGTAACACAATGATTCTGGCACATCCTTGCAAAGTACCTCACTTAGTTTTGTAGGTTTACTAGTTTTTACTCATATTATAGGAACTGGCCCATGGACTAAGTGAACTTCTATCCTATGAAGGCAACGTCGAAGAGGATTTTTACTCAACCTTTCAGGTTGTTAAATACACAATTATAATTGAATCTCAAACTCGTTCAGTAATTTTTACCAATGTTTCTGCAAAGGAGTGGCCTACTACTGTGTGATTGCTGATTGTTTGGAGTATAACTGCATGAACATTAAAGCTTGCTTCAAGACCAGTCTCATCCTGGGGCCTTGGGGCATACAGAGGCTGGCTCCATACAGGGCTTTAAGCTGTTGTCCCCTGGCAGCGTAGGTGGATCTTAGTACTGGCTGCCAGGGTCGCATGGCCAGCTGTTGGTGCATTTTCAGCTCTTTGCTTGCTGTGACACCATCACCTTGCAATTGGTGACCCAGTTTGTGGAATTCATCTAGCTGCAAAAAAATCCCTTTTCTGTCTAACCCAGATGCTGGTCAAAGCTTACTCTGATTATTTTGTACACTTCATCCAGGAAATCTCACTCCAACAATAGCTTGTTCAAGTTACAATAGTTTTGCCTGCCCTGTATGTCTAACTGCTACTTCAATCAAGAAAGCCTTTTTCGTTTATTCATTGTTTTGGAACACATGCTAGTTAGTAAAATTTCATGCTGGTTTATGGATGTGTGTTGGACTAGTATTGAACTTTTTTTTTTTCCTCATCTTTGAATTGCATTGTTGTCAGACCATATGAGAATTTTTGTAAAGTGGGTACTCTTGAGTTACTAGGTGAGCCACAGTGGAACAAATACCTTCTTAATTGTATTTGATGCTCCTAAATTGTTCTTTTGTATGAAAAACTCTGTGGCTCCAGAGCCTGCAGGTCAGTTTGATATGCCACTGTGTAACAGGGTCAATTTTTCTACTTTGAATACCAATTTCTTGAGCAATTTGTTCAAATTTGTAATATTTAACTTTTTAAAACCACACAACCCTCAGAATTACAGCATGTGCTAAAGAGAGAGACAGGGGAAATACAAAGCTTGTATTTATTATTTCGTGTAATTTGTGAGTATATGAATGTATTTTCCAGTACAGACCTTGACTCCTCTTTCTCTCCAGGTTTTTCAGGAAGAATTTGGTGTCATAAAATCTTACAACTTAAAGCCAAATGGAGATAAAATTCCAGTCACAAATCAGAATAGGAAAGGTACTTCAATACATATTAACTACACTTATTTGGCAGATTTAAGTTTGACATTTTTTCCTCTTATAAGCCTAGGTTTTCTTTAACAAAGTGTGAAAATGAAATTACTGTAGTCCTTTCTGGTATGCCTACCATCTAAAATGCAATGCATTCATTTTTCTTAATTCAGTACAATTTGAGGGAACACAACAAATGATTATTTAAGACTATTATGATGTAACAAAATAAAATGTGTTTTGTGTTTTTTTTGGTTTGTGTGGGGGTTTTTTGTTTTTTGTTTTTTGTTTTTTTTTTAGAATATGTGCAGCTCTACGTTGATTTTCTTCTCAACAAATCAATCTACAAACAATTTGCAGCTTTCTATTATGGGTTTCATAGTGTCTGTGCTTCATATGCATTACTGGTAAGAATAAAATGAAACGTAACTCTTCAATTCTGTTTCAAATATGTGACAATGACTTTCTAAATTAAATAAATTACACTTGATGATTTTAGAATTCCTGAAGAATCTTGATTAATCAATGTAGTTGATTAATCCAACATAAGCAGAAGAAATTAAGCAGGTAATCAACTGTTCTCTGTAGTTTTCCATTGAAAACAGATAAATAAAGCTCCACAAGTTAGATTTATCAGTATGTGTTCACAGACACTTCGCAAGCTCTCACATGAATGTTTACAAGGATTCTCTGTATTCCTCACAGTTACGAGCAGCAGAGCCACTATATCTGTGTGCTCTTGAGTGACTCCTCTGAAAACACCTGTTACTTTCTGCAGTGAGGTTGAGGTTAAACATTCTTCCATATTCAGTCCGGTTTGGCGTTGGAATGCCTTTTGTAACTTACATCATCCTTTGTGCAGTAAGAAGAGAAAGAAGAGGCAATTAGAATTTGCATGAGATTTTCTTCATTCCTGTGGAATTAGCCAAGTATGACACACTTTCAACAAGGGAGATGTGACTAACAGCAGGGAAGGTTCTGGAAGGAGAATGAAAATCCATTGAAATGCCATGACGTAATTTCATGCAATTTAATGATGTTGTAATAAATGAATAAGTAGGTTCTGCAGGTGTAAGTTTAGTGGTTGTTAAACATGGTTTATTGTTATGTGTATTTGCTTTGCACAGCAGTGTGTACAACTAAGAGTCAAGTTCTGTCAGCCACTGCTGCTCATCAACCTACGTGCGGACTTTTCAGTGTAAATGAAATGGAAGTTCTAACCAAAATTGAGATCAAGACCCTCCCTCTGAATTCCATACATACAAACTTAATTTTCTTCCTGACCCATTTGTAATCTAATGAGATGACAAGCAAGTCAGTGTAATAAATGTAAGAATGAAAAAGAAGTGAGGAACAAAAGAAATAAAATATGATGTTATCTAGTAATTTGCATTTTACTATATACAGTAGGTAAGAGATTCTTCAAAGTACTGAGGAATTCATTTTTCTATAGAGCAGTGTATATCTAAGTTATAGATTTATATTTAATGATACTCTGTTAATTTTTCTGTAATGTCAAAAGAAAAGTTTAATCTGAATCTAGTAGCATCATTTCTCATCTTTAAAGAAGTTAAATACTTTATCCTTAATTTCTGGCAGCTACTTCGTCCAGAAGAGGTTGAAATTCTTGTCTGTGGCAGTCCTGAACTGGATATGTCTGCTTTACAGCGAAGTACCCAATATGAGGGCTACCAGAAAACCGATCTTACTATACGGTAGGCTTAATTTTTTTTTCATCTTAATTACTGAGTTTAAAAAAATCATAGAATGGTAGACTGTTGGGAATAATCTCTTCAAGGATAATCTGAGAATGATTGAAGTTTTAAAAACCTATTTCCAAATAAGATAAAGACACTATTAAGTTATCTGTAAGTAGGAAATGTTAGATCCTTAATGGCATAATGTGTTGCTGAATACTTTTAAAAGGTTATGATCAGATTGGAATGGAGATAGTTTAAAAAGACTAACTTCAAATCCTGCATAGCAAAATCTGAGTCTTTATTTTTATTATCTAGTCTTCTAAAAATGCTTTTTCTCTTCCAATTCTGTTTGAGACTAACTGCATTTATATCAGTCAGTAGAAGGCATTTATATTTTTATAGAAAAGTGGGTTTAGGCATCATTTGACAAGATGTAATTCCAAAAATCATAAAACATTGTACTTGTCAAGTCCTCAGGAACACATTTAACCTTGCATGTTAGGATACACTGATCTCCTATATATTACATTAGTTAAATTCTCAGTAAGTGACATTCATCATGTAGTGCTTATGGTTATATTATTATCCTCACACTGTTTTGTCATGATATTGCATCTTACACCGTTTTCTTCTCCCTCTCCTCTGAACATAGATACTTTTGGGATGTAGTACTTGGATTTTCTCTTGACCTTCAAAAGAAACTGTTACATTTTGCTACAGGAAGTGATAGAGTACCTGTGGGAGGAATGGCTGATTTGAATTTCAAGATTTCAAAGAGTGAAACATCCACTAATTGGTAAGTAGTGTTCTGGACTTTTAAAATTTTTTGTTAAATTATTTCCTGAGAGCCCTTATCACTCTTGAATGTCTTTATAAAGAAGAGCAAAGTAATGTATAAGGAAGAAACTTCATAGACTCCTTTAGTTTGTCTTCAAAATGTTGTTATACCCATTTATTGATTGCATAAATTTTGCAGGGGACCATCTAATACAAAATTGATTCTCCAGTCCATGTTTACACTTGAGGGTAGGAATTCTTTACTTATAGAGATTCCTTACATGTTTTCAATTCAAATAAATTGTTTGTTTAATTATTCCTAACATGACAGCTGAGCTAATGAAAATATACTGTGAATCACCATGAAGTTTTCTGAATCTGTTGAGTCTGTCTGTCATTATGTATAGCAGCCCCTGCAGTTGCAGAAAATGCTTGCATACTTTCTTGATGGCTTAAATAAGAATTTTAACATGTATGACTGAGTAGATGTAGCATTCCTTTAGAGTCTCTGGTGAGTAAGTGTATGGCTGATAAAGAAGTTGCTCAGAAGAAATAGGAATACAGCAGCCTTGTAATTTCATTGTGAAGGTTAAATTGTTCATGCCAAGTTCTTATGTTTCTGGTAGCATTTTATTTTGTATTGCACTGACTTCAGAAATTCCACATGCTTTCCAGCTAGTATTTTCCTTCGTAAGATTGGAGAAAGTTAGATTAAATAATTTGGAATGCTGTATAGAAAAGCTTACTGCTCTGAAGCTCATTGCTATGCAGTAATTACTGGCTTTATCTAGATTTCTAAAACATTGAGGATAATAAAAATACTTAAATGGAACCATATTTTTAAAGTAAAAAATTTTGTTGGATTTTCTGTGGAGAGCTGAATTAAATGCATAAACAAAATAAATTTGGTATTTGTTTTTTTAAATTTGGTTTGTCTCATTACTGTGCTATTTCTAATGCTTTATTCAATGAGCTAATAACTGGTTCTAGTAACATGTTAAAGGAACATGAGGATCTGATGAAAAATGAAGAAAATCAATATTAAATCTCTGTTTAAGTTCATTCTCCTGTAAATTATTCTTTTTCTTAAAAATGGGAAAATGTGTTTTGAAATAGCGTGCATTTTAGAATTATGTAGGTCTGCATTTTGCAAGATACTTGTTGCAGTCAGACTGCCTGTGCATGGATGAACGTAGACATGTTGGCATTGCATTGCTCACACAATAGGATCACAGAATATAATAGCAGTAAGAATTGCCAAATTCATATCCAGTTTCCC
The DNA here is from genome assembly GCF_000690535.1 of Cariama cristata. NCBI lineage: Eukaryota > Metazoa > Chordata > Aves > Cariamiformes > Cariamidae > Cariama > Cariama cristata. The sequence continues at coordinate 37,511 of NW_009600178.1, forward strand.
AACTTTCCAAATTCTGAAGCATGTGAATTCCAGTCTGATTAACGTATCTTTGCTTGCTTGTTTAAAGGGCAGGGAGGGAGAAGTAGCTTGGGATTCTACCCCCTTTCAAGAAGGTTTGCTGATGACCAAAGACCAAGCTGCTGCCGTTCGAAAGACTAAGGGCTTCAACTAGAGAGCTTTTGAGTCACATACTAAAATTTAACTCTTAAGTGTCTAAGTTTTAGAAATTTTTGAGTGTGTTGGGTTCATTCCAAATGTCAGGTTGAGCTTCAGCTCATTGTCTTTTTCCTCTCTTCCCCCAAATAATCAGTTGTAGGAAAAGTCTATATCCTCAGTGCTGTTCTGCATGTCACTCGAGAATATAAAGGGCAAGAAGATCCTATAGCTTCTTATTGCCTGTGGCTATGAGGCAGGATGTTAATGGCATCTCATAGTGATGGAAAACAAATGCTTCTGCTACTGAAGAACAGTTCTCATCAAACTAAGCTCTTTCTAGTGAGGGGCAGAGTTTCCAGTGTTTCAGTCAATGCTAAGAGCTATCTGCAATATATATTCAAACTCAGCTCTCAGAAGAAACTCGCAGCTTAAAGTGGTGGTGTGGCTAAGACCAAAATTTGTGAACTGTTGTTTTCCCTGGGCTTCAGTCAGCTCCTTAGCGCTCTGCACTGAGCCATATGTCTGTAAGGATGTATTTTACCAGGCTGAACTTTGAGTTCTGTATCCTACAGTAACTCTGGTTCATCTAGGTGTCTCTATACCTACTGCAGGACCCACCTTCCTTCTTCATGCTGTGGATTCTGATTATACCCAGATCTTGTATTTAGAGAAAAACTGATTTTTGAAGTCTTGTGGTACCTGGAGTTTTTTAAAACTGGAAGAAGATGTTTCCAACTTAACAAAAAAGAAAGATGGGAAGGGAGTTGCAGGCAAACAAATTCAGCTGAGGTGCATATGACCAACAGTGGTGTTATTTGTGTTCAACAGAACTTGAACCAAAAACATTAGGATAAATATTCCTTTCACAGGCTTTCTTATTTAAGTAATAGTTAACTGAAAATGTGTAGACAGTTGCTAGTGTTGTCCTTCTATCGTATTATTATTAAATGTGTGTTGTTGGTTGTTTTTTTTTTTTTAAATATTTTAGGTTACCTGTGGCCCATACCTGCTTCAACCAGCTTTGTCTCCCTCCTTACAAAAACAAGAAGGAACTGAAGCAAAAGTTGATCATTGGAATTTCAAATGCAGAGGGTTTTGGTCTAGAATAAAATCAAATACTTCAAGAACAGCATTTTTATGTAGCATTCACTCTTTTCTAATTGTGCCTTTAAGCTTTTTGTTGTTATGTCTCTTGATACGGTGCCCGTCTTACCCAACTTAAATATTTTTTTTAAATTAAATATGAAGTGTATGTTTTTTCCTGAATGGCAATACATTTATTGCTTGCTTTGCCACAGAAAGTAGCTTGCTTTGTACAAAAAGTTGGTCTATTTGATAAACAAAACCCAACTAAGACTATTTCTAAGTTATAGTTTGTTTCTGGTTTTTCTTAATAGCACTTTATCATTAATCATAATTCCTTTACATCGCAGGTATCCCACTGGGAGTTAATATACAGAATATAACTTTATTAGCTAAACCCAGTGGTAGAATGTTTTCAATTAACATGAATAATAGAAAAAATATAACATACAGCATGTAGCCATATTTTCACAAAGGCAAATAGGAATTTTAGTCTTTATAAAATGTATGCAGTTTTAGTATTTTGGTTTTCCTTCTCAATGAAACAGGCTGTCTAAGAAGCATGTAAATAACTGCCTGTGAACAAATAGGGGTTTGATAGTGCCATTTACTGCTAAAAATTTATTTTTTATGAATAAGAGGTTTTAGATGTTCTATATTCAGCTTTTACACTTCACTGTACAAGAGCGTTAAAAGGTACTTTTTTCAGCTTGAGAGGATTCCGGTTCAAACTAGAGGTATTAAGCAACTTGTATGTTCATTCTTTGACAGCAAACTAACCAGACCTATTGTAGTGTTATAGTAAACAAAACTAGATATTTAAAATAAATTCCACATATGGTGAAATATTTCAGGAAAAGAATGAAATCCACAACACACTGAAAACTGATACAGCGTATCATGCTATCATTTTTTTCAGCAACTTTGTTGAAAATCTTAAGTAAGCTGTGACAAAAGCGAATACAATAACATTTCAGAAGAATGTTGATGCTTTCATTAACTTGAAGGCCAGCATTTAAAGACAATGTTTTGTGGTTTTCACTGCACAAACTACATGAAAAGAATTCTTGGTATGCCTGCTCTGAGTTAGTAAATTAGGAGCTGGGAAAGAAACTGGTTCTAAAATGCAGGTGTAATTGTAAGTCTGGGTTTTATTCATTAAATGGAAAGAATTTATCAGCATACAGTATAGTATATTTTTTTAATATGAATAGCTACTGTGTGTTATATAGATTTTTCTTTCAGCTGAATGAGGCCCAGATCATTCAAGACACTTTGACATCTAATTTGTCAGCTTTCCCCATTGACTTCTGCTGGGGCATGGGTGCTTAAATATCTTTTGGATTCTGTACTCAATTACTTATTTGCCACAAGAGTAAAATATTACATTATTCTTGCTTTCCCTCTCTATATTATTTACATACAACCAATAGATTTACAGATGATGAACAAATTAATCTGCCTAATCCATAGTTTCAAAGCTGTTGTGGATTTTCTTCAATAGCGAAGTGTAAATTTTATTTTATTCTATTTCCTAGGGAAGGTACTGGTGATTTTACTGTTTTATTAAGGCAGAGAGAAACAGTAGGATATTTTAAAATATTTGGCAATGTATTCATTATGCTCTCCTTAAAACCAGTAATAAAATTTCCATTGACTTCAGCCTGGAACAAAACTAGGTTAGCACAGAAAGTGTTAAAAGCAGAACTTCAAACTTGTGCATTTTACATTGTTTCTCCCAAATGGAGGTTTTAAAATAATTTTTCAGTTACAGGATTTCAGGTGTTAAGAAATAAATGAAACTTTCACCATTGCACTGAATGAAGTAGATCGCTTCAAGCAATGTTAAATTTCTAACAGCGGAATGTGGATGTAGGTTAAGAAATCTGGAAACAAACACCTCCCCTTTTCCCCTCTCTGTAGAATTGGATTCATGGAAGGTTGGCTTATGAATAAATAGCTATACAGTTTATCTGAAAACACAGCAAATTAGCCAGAATATTTTTTTATTACTTAAGCCCACTTTTAATAACTATTTATCTATTATTGTTAAAATAAAAGCTTTATCTTCTTATTTTCACGGAATTGCACTTTGCCTTGGGTTTAGTTTTATTTATTGAAGCTTTTTTGATTTACCATGTAATATTACCTCAGAATTCTAAAAAGGCTGTTGTATTTGCATCAGTTTTTAAATGATTGTCATTCAATGACATTTTATATATTTCCTGATGTTGATAAATTAAATAGTAAATTTTGTATTTGTTAAATGAAAGCATTGCACTGTATTTATGAAACAAGCCTCTGATCATTTTAAAACTTCTCCTCAATGATGTTTTGTTTTTCTTTTGTCTTGCCCTGTAATCCAGCAAATCTTTTTTTATCTCCATCATTGTTTTGTACCGTACAAAAGAAATCTGGTTTGTATAAACTTATTCATTACTAAGTATCTATTTTTATGTATTAAAATTGTGCAGTCATTAAATAAAATATTTCAATTTCTGGCCTCACTTGTTTAATTTCAGATTTCCAAAATTCATCATAATGGGTTTAAAAATATGATCAACCTATCTACTTTTGTCTTATTTTTCTTTTGAAAAGTTTTTTTTACAGTAACAGTTTTGCTAAAACATTGCATGGCTCACTGAAAAAGAAATTGAGTGTCAGCTACCAGACATACACCCAGAAGTATATTCCATATTTACAGTCAAAATTACAGGTGTTCCAATGCATACTATAGTGTAATAATACTGTAAAATCGCATGGATCCTCAACTAAATTTTCTGTATTTTTTTTTTTTATTTCCTCAGTTGCAATATTACTTTGAGGTACAAAGAGAGACAAAGCCAAGCTGTTTTATGTTTTATCTTTTTCTGACTAATTTTAACATTAAAATCGGGAGAGGCAGGTAACAAGAACATCATGCTTTCTCATGGACACAGGTCCTGATCAGAGGACTAATACCTGATCAGATTCAAACTTGCTTCTTGTCTCCTTTGTACCACTCAAGTTACCTACAGATGGCAGCAAAGATGAGGACTGAAACCACTTAATTAGATGTCGTGTCAGACTTTCATCTTAACTAACAGTAGATGTTGTAAGTACACATAATGAAGAAAAAAGATACACCCTATAAATGTATATCACAAATAATTTCAGATTCACAAAAACAAAATATAAATTGGCTTCTAGCAAATGGACATGGAGGAGGGAGAAGCACTCACTTCTGTCTAGCTTTGGATTTTGAAAATGTCTTCTCTTTCTGTTAAGAGTTCTCTAATGTGTTGTTGGGATCAGTGAGAGACTCTGCCAAAGCCTCAAAGAAAGTGGATTGTTACTGATCTCTGAACAGTCAATAGGCTCAAGACTGACATTTAGGAAGAGATTAGAAAACCTAGCTTGCCTTGTCCTGTTCCAACTAAGGATCAGATGGCTGGTGCTGGGGCTTAAAATTGAAATGCAGTATTTCCTTTTGATTTTTTGGCCAAAAGTGGTGCATTTCCTTCTCTGTAGTTGTAGTTGGTGGAGGTACTGGTTGACTTTCTCCGAAAGCAAATGCTATGTCTGTTGTTATTTTTCATAACTGTGGTATTTAATATTCTTTCAGAATCCTTCACTGAAAAAAATGAAATATCTTAAAGGTCTGTCAAAGCCTCTGTTTTCATGTCCTGACTGGCAGACTGTAAGAGCATATGGTTTTCCTTCTAAAGCACTTAGTTCTCTTCCAAGAAAATTTCTTCTTTTGTTTGGGTCAAGTAATTTTCCATTCTATTTAGGTTTTTTTTTTTTTTTCCTTCAGGATCTGTGCTGTTGTATATGTTGTTAAAGTTCCTTGCACTTTTGAAGATTCATAGTGTCTGGGGAAAATAATAACGGGACTTCTTGGACTGCCACAGCTGCTTCACTTCTGTTAGGAATGTTCTAATTCATAGTCAGGTGGGTTTTGTTCTTTAAATTAATGAGCAAAAATGGGCACCCAGAGAACTGCACCTTTCAAATTATTAATTAAATTATTACTGAAGTCTTTAAACCCCAATGGCTTTATGTAAAATATAACAGGGCAACAGGTATGGCAAGGGTTATTATAGTTCGATATAGTTAGTGCACTCATAACTTTAGAATGCATATTTGATTTAAAAATAACTTGTTCGATAAGCTACATTTAGGGAGGAACTCTGAGGTCAAGGAAAATGGGAAAGATTTTTGTCTCTAAGGATCTGGTAGAGTAGTTGCTCATTAAACTCTGGAAGGGTGGGAGAAGTTCATGTAAGTTGGGCAGCACCTAAGTTAAGTTCTGGACTCTTCTGAAGTAATAATGTTAAATAATACCTATATGTGTTAGAATAGGATATATTCATTAATGGATTTACACATTTCAGGAGTTTTATGTTCTACCCCAGCAAGGCTTCATTTACCATTTTTCTTTTTGGCATCAATTTTTATGATTTTATATTTGTAGTGAATGATGAATAGACTTCTACTTTCTGATGCAATATTTTCCTCCCATGAGAGCTGTCCTATGTTATGTAGATGTATGATGGTCAGGTTTAATTTATAGGCTTCTTGTTTATATGGTGCTTTAACTGTATAGCATGCTTTAATATTAACCAGGAGAAATGCATCTGTTCTCACAGAGACCTTAGTATCTTTACACTAGCATCTCTGGCTGCTACCAGGCTGGATAATAACAATGCAGCCTCCGCTGGTCTCTGTAGGCATTACCAGAACACAGCTATTTGTAACTCTGTGTAAGTTATTCAAACATCCTGTCAATGAGTGAGTTTACTTTGTACATTCGATCTCTAGTGGAGAGCTAGAATATTCATTTATTTTGCTATTCATTTCATGTCAGTAGTGATACTGTGGAGGGCAGGAACTGTGTTTTGTCCCCCCAGAAAATCAATCGAGCTGGATATAAAGTAGCCAAAGCACAGTCATTTTGAAAACAGTGTGGTTTAAACTCAAACATGTGGGTCTTGGTTTTGGTTGTCTTCTAGTGATTTCATGTAACCTCACACACCTTATTTTCAAGGACTGTGGTGGCAGCATGTATACTGCTTGGGGGTTTTAATAGTTGGCCTTGATCAGTAGGAAGGAATGGGTAGATGGGCCAGTAACGTACACCACAGTGAGCGGAGAAGGCACTTAATTTTGTCATCTAACTTACCTGATTTACAGAGCAATCTTTTCCCAAATCTTTCTGGATTCTAAGACAGAGGAGTATCCTGCTCAGATTTTAAAATTCCCTGACAAGACATGTTCTGTGATATTAAATGCATCATATTAATTCTTAAATATTTCAATTCATTAATAGAAAAATTAATTAATCATGGCAGATAAATGTGACCTACATAAAATAGAGATGAGGACAGGAAAAATTTGGTTAGTAGTGGAAGAGAAAAATGTACTTTCTTATACAGTATTTCTATGGAATTTGAGTTGTAGAAATACAATTTTATTACCTTGACTAATGAGGTTTAATTTTTATAGTGATTAATATCTTAGTTTAAGAACTGAAATTATTTCTCTTTCAATCACCATGTTAGATAAAGCTAAAACTTGAGTAAACTAATATTTTCCCATGTGCACCGCTGTATAGTGCTTGCTGCATTGTCTAATTGTACTGAAATCAATAAAGTGTTCTGCATCACTTTTCTTTCAGAATTCTGACTTTTGTGGCAATTTTTACAGTGAAAGAAAAGCTTTCCCAAGCATTGAAAGCACTTGGTATTCATTCAGACCAAAGCTTTTAAAGTAATAACATACATTTGTTCCTGTTGCATATGAACAGCCTTATTGCTTTTAGGTTGGGTGGTTTTGTTTCAGGATTCAGAATCTATTCAATATCGTATTTGTGCATATTGATTGAAATGCATTAAGGTATTATCTCAAATGGCACATTGCGGAAGGTGAAAACTCTTTCCAGTAGCCTGTGCTACTGGAGGTTACTGTAAATCTGTGAAAAGAATTCCAAGTTAATAATTTCTTACTTTGCTCTGTTAGTTGCCAGATATGGGCTGAAATCTCCTGGGGTATTACAACCCAGCTATGTTTGAATTACCTAGGGGATGTTTACTTTCGTACTATTGATCATCTCCTAGCCTGTGCTTGCCCAGTTTCTACTGATGATGGGTTTCACATGCTTACAGTTTTTTTTAAATGTTTCTTACAGTGAAATATTCAATACCCATAAATTCTTGCTTTCAAAAAGTGAACTCGGTTTCTTCAATAGTCTGTGATGTTGGCCAAGAACTCACAGGTACAGAACTAAAATCTTAATGAAAATAGTTTAGAAGACCCAGTTTTAGTTTCCTATACTTGATTTTAAGAGTTAAACATCACCCCATAATCAAAGCTGTTCAGGCAGCATCAACTCAGCTATGCTGAGAGCTGTGTCTGTTCCTCATTCCCTGATTTTTTTTGTGTCAACTAGTGTAGGCATGTAACCAAAATGCAAGAGATACAATAGGAGTAAGTTTTTGTATTAAAGTGATAGTGTTGGAATTTTTTTGAGCTCTTCGCTTGATTTCCAGTCCCCATGTGCTAGCTGTGGTTGTGTGTGTTTGCAATGGGTATACTGCAATTGTGAATCTGAAGATGTAATTGCTTGCGTCATTTTTCATATCATTAGTTGTTCAAAAGAAAAAATTAGCTTCCTGAGTTTCCCTTCCTTGTCTTGGGGGCACCAACAGATGCATCAGGGCTTTTGTATTTTATGATCAAAGGTATTCTCAGTTTATCTTTTGCCCTTGAATTTCTTTCAAATTTATTTGTTGCTGACTTTATTAGTAGAGTTTATTAACTATCTATGACATAAGCACAGATGCTATGCTTAATCATGCATTCAGTTAGCATTTTCATACTTGTAGGTGTACTGTGAAGAAGAAATTACTACTTTCATGCAGCACAACCAATACGTGGCTAATTTCTGCTGTCATTACTTATAGCAACAATCTGCATTCTTTGTATGGTGATGCTGCCTTTCACTATGTTCAAGATCTACTGTCATTCATAATAAAACAGATATGTAATTGTAGAATGATAAAGAAATGGAAGCTTTAACTTTGAATTTCCCTCAGGTTTTATTTTGTATTTTCTCAAGACATAGGGTAACTTAGGGGAATTTAACAGACATTTTAGAACCGAGTTGTCACTTACATAGATTAATTATTTGACTAGCTCTCTTGTCAGTCCTTATCCTAGCTACATGCAATGTCAGTCCTCTATTTGCAGCACATTTTCGTAAACCAAAGTGATTCTAATATTAATGAAGAACACATAAAGTTGCTGAGAAAGGAGGATGAGTTGTTGTGTGTCTAGGGTGCAACTTGTAATTGTGTCTTTGCCTCTTCAAAAAAAAAAGAAAAAAGAAAAAAGTCTGGTTAAAAACAATGGTTCAAGGTGGTGGCAGGGGGAAGCGCTGAGGGTCGCTGTGCTTCATCTCTCATTTCTGAGGAGCTACACAGAGGCTACATATTGAAGACAAGTTGTCTGAGAGAAAAACCCCTGTGGGATAGCAGTACGAGTTTCAGATCACTCATTGTTATTTGATCTCCTCTTCCTTTTTCCTGTGATTAGCTTATTTGAATTACCTTAAGGATGTTTGCTTTTTCCTCCTATTACTTTTGCCATAGCCCATGCTTACCACACTAGTGATGTGTTTCACATGCTTTCAGATTGTCAGAATTCAGATTTAAATTGAGCAATTGAGCTCCACTTATGAGAAAAAAACCAAGACTTGTCTTGGACCATATAAAATCTCGCCTTAATTGACCATATTTAGAAAACTAAAGAGTTAACAGTATCTATTGCAAGTCTGTCTAGATGGACCCATTTTTAGCCAAGCCCAATTCCAATGCTACTAGGAGATCTGGGTGTTTGCTCAGGTAGCGCTGCAGCAGAGCCATGGTGGAGGCGGCAGCTGGGGCCTGGCAGGGCGCTTCCTTCAGCCTTCGCAGAGGCTGCAGCCCTTCGCTTCAGCTCTCTAAATGCTCCTGTTTTTCACTCGGGAGTCGTTGCCACTTGTTAATGTCCGCCAGTCAGTGAAGGCTAGATCCCAGTGAAGCTCGCTGAATATCTTGCCTCTGTATTCCAGGGCTGATTTCCCAACTGTGTTCAAACAGGTTTTGCTAGGAATTGATAAGTGGAGGTGAGCAAAGAAATTTGAAATGTAGGTTTATTACCAAATTAATAGGTCGAATACCAGTTATTTCCTTTGAAGAAAATAATTGGGGGGGGAATCTGTCTGCCTTTTTTAGGTTTCACTTGTTCATGCTGTTTGGTATGTGGACGTACAGCTGTCCTGAGAATGTTGTCAATGCAAAATCCTCATGTGCTAAGTTTCTGCAATTAGCATTCTTCTTTAAGCAGGTGCATGTAGGTATCTCTGTGATGACTTCACTCAGTTTACACCCCAGTGTCTTTTCAGCTCAGGGGTCAAAGGAGAAAACCAAGAAGTGGGAGATTCTTGTGTTTTGGTCAGATCAGATACTACTATGAAGTTGTCAGGCCGGTGGTTGGTGACTTTTTTTAAGCTTTTTAAATCAAGGCCGTTTTGGAAATGTGCAATATTGATATCATAGCTTCCTTAATTTGTAGCAGATTAAAAGACAAAACATCTGCAGCAAACACTGTCTTAGAGCCTTTTGTTAGTCAGTAACAGCAAAGAATTTTTCATGTAGCTTATCGAACCCAAAAGTGGTGATATAAAAAGAATGTGGAAATGTATTGCTTAAATCAGAGCTTCATCAAAATTATTGAATATTACTAGTCCAAAGCAGCTAAATAAAGATGTCTTATATTAGCTTAACATATGGTACATGCTGGGCATTATATGTCCATTATATCTTGTAAAACTAACAGCCTTTCCAGTCTCCCTCAACTACTTTTTTAGCGTAGGCAGATTGGGAAGAGAGAACCACAGAAAATACTGAACCACACACTGGCAACTTGCGTATAATGAAAAAAGGTTTATTTATTTTTGTGTATTGAAGGGTGCGGTTTTTTGGATTTGTTTAGTTTTGGTGGTTTTATTGGTGGGGTTCCCAGGCTGCCCACAAGCAGAGCACAGGATGGCTTTGGCTGAAGGGAGTTTAAAAACAAGAGGTAACTCTAGGGCAATGTTCTAGTTTGTAAATACCTTCAGTGTTACATCTAGCCAGTAGTGTAAGTGCTTATTTCAATAATGATTTAGTTTTATAGCAAATGTATCTGATTTTTGGAGCAAGATAAACTAATACATATCAGAAATTATATTTGATAAATGGAGTATGCACAAAATACAGCCAAAGGGTTTTGCATGCTTACAGCTATTCAAACCTATAGCAATACTCCCTTGTGCCTTCAGAACCTACCTGAGGTTTTGTTTGATCCAAAATTGCTGATAAAATTTAATGGCTGATTTCAGCTCATGAGCTTTGCAGGGAGAAATATTTGATTTACAAAGTGAAGGCAGTGTCATGCCTTTCCCTCCTTTCTGTTGAACAGTCAGGTGGTCAAAGCATTTATCAGCGATGGGGGGAATTGGCATTCAAGTCTTCTGAGGGAAGGACTTGAATTTGTGTTGCCTGTAGCCTACAAGCTCCTAAATCTGTGATTTGCATCAGGCTGAGGGAGCTTGGCCCTCTCCTGCTCGAGGGAAGCACACTGAGTCGGTCAGAAAGAGCTGTGTTCTCCTACCGTTGTGAATGCTGTAGGAGCTCTACCTTTTAACTTCTGTGGGCGCTTTTGTTAAACATCTCCAAGTGGAATAAAAGCTTAGTTTCTGATTCAGTGTGAACCAGGGCCTTCTGCTTCCTGACTTAAGGAAAATAAAATAACTCCCCCTGCACTTTTGTCTTGATTTGATCTCAATCTTTGTTTTCTGAAAATGTTTTGGTTGGCAGCTAAACCAAAATATTGATTGTGCTCAGGAGTTATGCCTGAAACCCTCCCTCTTGCTCATAAGGCAGGCGTGACCTAAGAGGACAACACAAGGGGCTGAGAATGGGAAAGCATTCGGCAAAGTGTGGTAAGTCTAATAACTAAAGTACCATCATTCTTCATGTCTCAGTATGAAGTCTTCCTGAGCAATGTGCAAAAATAACAAGCCAGAAAGACGTGACTGGCGAAAATATGGAGAATATTGTGAAAGCCATCATGGTAAATTGTTCAGTTATTACATAACACTAACTTCTTTTTTATTATCAAACTCAGAAAATTATATGTTTTATTGTAATATCAACACTAGATTCTTTGGGCTGTATTTAGCTGTTTATAAAACATCATAGACCTTCAAACAAGGCCTTGTGTGGCCTCTGAACCATCAAAGGGATTATTTTCTCTGGGGGAACTGCCTTCTCTCTGTGGAGGACGGGTGTGGAGTCAGGCTTTGAGCTGGATAGCCGCTAAGTGGAGCAGGCAGGGAACCTCTGGGTCTCGGACTCAATTGCCCTTCACATCAGGTGTGGGGTTTATTTCCTGGTGCCAGTTTATTTTCAAACATTTTCTTGTGTGAAAGCGAGAGACATTATCACCAATTCTTACTGCTATTTTTCAATATTCTAGTCCGCATCCCACATGTGTATAGTAAATTCTGTGTGAACAAGTGCAATTTAAGGCATCTTAAAATGTTCGCTTCTATAGCATATGGAGAGATTTGTAAATGTAATTTTTTACTGGGTGTTTGCAGAAGCCGTACCAGCCAATGGATGCTTATGAACGCTTTCTTCTGCAAAACTCTGTTCTGGACTGCAGATAATTAAAAAAAAAGGAAGTTTAATTGTTCAGTTTGGTGTATGTTTTTTGCAGATTTTGTTAGCGGAAAAACCTTTCCATTTCAGTGCTGGAGGAGAGCATGCCTATGGCATTTTGAAAATATTTTCATCACAAAAGAACAGAACATTTTGCACAAAATCACATACAGGATTGGAACCAACCTGGATTTCCTGACTTCTGGTTCTCTGTTCTACTTATTAGCTGGTTTTTTTTCATGTAGATAAATGAAATATAGACAGTTTTGAAGAAAACTGTGTTGAAAAATATGCATTTGTACTGTCCATGAAACTGAATTTTTAACATGCTTTCTAAGCTGAAAATAATCCATTTTGGTTATAAAGCTTCAAGCAGTATTGCAGAGATAGGTGTTGAGAACACTGTGTCATTTGCGTTATGAAGCATATCATGTTAAAGTCTTTGTTCAAGCCCATGAAAATGCTCACTGATTTTAGCAGGCTTTGGATGAATCTCATATTTACCAACTTGTAAAATGCTGTCAATATAGAACTCAAGTTTTGACTGTAGAAATTTCAGTTTGACAACCTGATTGGCAAAGACTTTAATACAACTATTTATATGCTCTCTAGTTTACAAAATATGTTCCCCAAACTGAACAACTTCATCATTCATTCTTTCCTTATTTGTGAAATTTATAACTTTGTATAGAATTGCAATCTGCACAATGAAAAGGCATTTTTGAGGCTTTATTTTCTTTTATTTTTCCGTTTTAGCAAGCTTGGATGTTTCGTGAGTGCTTATACACACAGCATAAAGCATGCCAGAAACACATAAAGCTGTTATCCTCTCTGAATATGCCTAAATTGCCTTATTATTAAGTCACTTCTTAGACTACCCTTGAAACACAAATACTTCCTCAATTAAAACTGAGGGTATTTGTTTTCAGGTGTCAGAAGGTAAAGAGTGTTCCTGTAGGTTTTCCCCCCTGCCTTGAAGTACTACTACACCAAATATTACTCATCTTTTTCAAGGGACCGCTCATTCTTTAATGAACTGATTTTTATCAAGACAAGTAAAATAGATTGAAATGGTATTATAACTGTCCAGTCTGAGGGGAGGGATCATAATCAGCTTCAGAAACACTGTGGTTCTGAATATACTAAGGAGAAAAATCGTCACAACAACAAAAAACAAACAAAAAAAAACCCACAAAACAAACAAAAAAAAAAACCAAAAAAAACCCAAAAAAAAACAGCATAAGCAATTGTGCACCTGTTTCCCATGGGCATTTATGCAGCATTTATTTAAACTTTTTTACATACATCCTATTCAGTAAGAATTAATAGATTAATAGTACCATAAATTAACTGTTCCAGTTCTATGTTTGGACTCCATTGTGCCTAATCACTTTCTGATATAATTCCTCTAGCTGCAGATGAAATTCTGTCCGAGGTCAGTTTGACCATTTCCTAGCACGAACTCTGCGTCGCTGTTATCTGTGCAATTACCCTGAGGATGTGGCTGCTGCGGAGTGTACAGAACCAGTCACTAATCTGCAGGCAATAACTTCCATACTAATGCTGTCGTCCAGAACTGTTGACTACCTTTGAATGTTTAAAGTTTTGAATGATCAGACTGAATTAAAGAAGTAAATCAATGTCCAGAATATGTAACCTTTGCAGTTTCTGCAGGTATGTATTTGTATTCGTATCTCAACATGGGTTTGTATAACTCATCACCTTTAACTTCATCAAAATTAGATTTCGTAAATACTTCTAATACAAAAAAAGACTTCTTCTCCAGTCTAATTTGTTTTTATTTATTATGAAATAGTTGGGGTCTTTTTTGTCCACTAATCGCCTAGTCTGTTGCTCTTTTTCCCTCTCTATTAACAGGAGATTAGGTGTTTGCCAGTTGTCCTCTAAACTTCTTGAAGAACTTTCACTCTGTCCAAGGCAAGAAATGCTGTTGATAGGTTGACATGGAGTTCATGTGGAGAGCTTGTTCAGGTCATGTATATTGTCAGCACCAAAACTGCACTTCACAGTATTAGCAGGAAGACAGCTATTTAAACAAGCAGAGCTATCCTCCGTCCAAAAGGTGCAAGTTCACGCTGGGCAAGAACCCACCCCAAGCTTTTATCTCCACATTAAAGCCTCATTCTAATGTGAAGGATTGTTTACTCGGAAGAGTGTTGACAGTTAAGATGAGAAAAAAAAAAACACCACACCAACAAAAACAACTCTGCTTAAAAACTCCTGAAAGGATTTCATCTACAGAAACATACCCAGTCTTGCATTATAAATTTTTAAATCACTGTTAAATGTTTTCTTTTCCATTCCCTAAGACCAAATCATGACATAATTACCTCGTCTTTTAAGTATAATTAATGCATTCTTGAAACCTAGTAGAGATTTCAGTTAAAGTTGGGATTTGTGCATTACAGACATCAGACTGCTTACAGTACAGAGTACCCTGGTATCTCTGGCACCCACTCTATATGGATGGGTTTGTGGGCTCTGCCTCCCCTGGCCCCTCTGCCCCGCAGGTGGTCTGGTCCATCATCAGGAGCTTTCTCCTGGCAGAGGGCTGCGCCTTCGGTCGCCGTCCCACCTGTCGCTCCCTTGGCAGTGCTGCTGTGCTCCTCCGAGTCTTCTGGCAACCATCCACAGGGGAAGGGACTGAGGTGACCCACAATTGCTGCTCCAGGACAGAGCCAAAACCTCTTGGGGAGATGGATTGGATTTGCAGCTGAGGGAACAGCCTCTTGTGCCAAGGCTATCAGCCTGCCCTCTCGGTAACAAGAATCTGTGAGTAGCGTGTTAGTGTGACTTGGCAATCACCAGGCACACTTCAGGCAAATGAAAACCTTGTTTCAGACTTTTCTTGAAGCACCTTTCCAATATTCTCCCTGTTACGGCTTATTGCAGATGTTTCTCTTAAAGGTTAGCACAACAGCTTACAAAGAGACGGGGAATGAAGTGAAACAAACCAGATTTTATGTTCTTTTTACCTAAAATTTCTCACTCTGTGAATTTAGATTCTTATTAGGCCTTGGCCTGATGATCAATCCTGTTTCCCATGAGCAAAGTATATTTGGCTGAGCCCGCTCACCAGGGTTCACACACTTTTTCCTCCCGCAGCAGCAGGACTTCCTGAGCAAGCATAGACAAATGAAGAGGAAAATGGCAGACAAGGTAAAATACCCTTTTCTTTCCCTGTGTTTTCCCAAGTCCTGTATTGTTACCAGTTCAGTAAGACCTCCAGTGATCACAGGATTCAGAAGATCACAAAAGCCAACTCGGCTATCAGGTACCAGGAAAAAAAAAAGACAAACCACCAAATGGAAATGGCTAATCCGCCATGTCAGCTACAGCACATCGTAGGAGCGTGCTCATCCCTCTGTTGCCAATTTACCGCTGAAGAGCAAAGCATCAGCTTCTTGCATAGCCTATGGCAAGAGGCAGCATTTCATGCAAATCGTAAGGTCTTGGATATAGCAGTAACTACGCAAGGATTCCATTAGTAAGGCCTGTCATTAGTAAGGCTGGTCATCATAGAAGACATTCTAATAAATCTGATCTGAAAGCTATGTATGTGACGCTAAATTATCCTTTCCTAAGCCCTTTTCCAACATCCACAAACTTTCTGCAAAACCCATATGGGGATCTAAGACTCGGGCTCTGATGCCTTTTGTGTGTCTGCCTTTCTGTGGGAGTGGAGTCTCTTATGGTCCACTGAGATGCCAAAGTCATTCTTTCCAGCAACCACACGCTGTACTTGGCTACATAAACCAAAGCTGGTAAAGCATCTATTTATTTAAAACCTACCTACTAGGCTATTAAAATCACTAGTATTTTGGGACTGACAATTGGTTACTAATGTCTTTAATACTTCCACTGCAGCCAGCTTTTATATTAACAAAGATAGAAATCTAGCTCTGAATTTAACTCATTTCATGCTATGAGCAAATAATCTGTTTATGAGAACTTAATATGACAATATGCATTCATGTTACATGATATGTCAGTTATTCAGGCATCCTGGGAAAAAAAATTGTTTTAAGGTGTGTTTAATGGACAAACATCTAAAGATACAAAGGTAATAATCTTTGCCATCTTGCAGTACTTCACTGAAGTGCATTTGTAAGGTAGCAAAAGAATATGTTTCATAGAACTGTTCAATTATAATGATAATAGTGAACTTTGTTAAAGGTAAACTTTCTGTCATTCAAGTATGAAATTGGTGATTTGCAGAAGGAAATCATTTCCCTGGCAATCTTTAAGCAAGGTCCAAATGATAATTTAAAGCTTTATAACTGGACTTTTCAGGCTTGCTGCAGAACTTTCTAGCAGGAATACAGGTCTGGATAAAAGGAACAAGTAATAATTCTTGATAAAATTCTGCAAACTTCTTATCAGTTCTGTGAGGCTCTGTTTCTATAAAATTCTGGCTGCTTTTTTTAAATTCTGTGAGATTTTTCCATAAAGTAATTACAGGGTTTAAGTTTCTTTTTATTTTTTCCTGTTCTTTTTTTCTGTTCACAGACAAACATACACCTTGGCGAGTAAGTGCGAGCGATTTGATGGGAAATAAAGGGATTTTGTGAGGAAGGCACTGGCCTGAATCTCCGGAGATCTGGACTCCACACATGGCTCTGTACCAGGGCTTTTGCATGACCTAGAGCAGGCAGCAGCTGGCATCCCCTCGCAGCCCTGCGGGGCATGGAGAGCAGACAGGACATGTTGGACACAGAGCATGGCTCTGGGCAGGGCTCGGTGGCTCCACACTACCCCTCCCTGCTAGCCAGGAGATGCAGCAGCAGCCCACCCAAGCACCGGCCACCTGGTGGGACCACAGCTGATGCTAACTCAGGTTTAGGCAGCCTCACCAACTCTGTCCCTTCCCCAGGGATTCATCCCAACCACAGCAATATTCCAGTCACTCTCCAATAGCCTTTCCCAAAGCTCCAGCGACACTCATCTCAAAGCCCATCGCACTGCAGCTCCCAGGTAACTCCTCCAAATAACACCTGCGTAAATGAAGGCAGCCACAGATATGTCTCTCTCTAATAAGGTAAACACAATTATTTTGGTTTTGGGTTTAGTATGGCCAATTCATTGCCTGAGCTACATAGTTTGTGTGTGACATAATTACTTTTGTAAACATCAGTACATTTCGTCATAGCCCTGTTTTGAAAGCAAATAGCCTTTACCCGGTAACCACAATATGTTGTCAATGTTCTTAAATGAGGCTGCAAGAAGACTGGAAATTATTGACCCTACAGTAAATCAGGTAATCTCCCTAGGCTTCATTTTCCCCATATGAAAAAGTAGGAGCAATGCAGGGTTTTAGTAAAAACTCTAAATACTGAAGGACACCAGATAGTGGAGAACTGCAGAAGGTACCCTGTTGCTTGCTGAGTAGTCATGTAACCTCACCAGAATTAACCTTCCTCAAAAACATTACCTCTGGATGCAAATTATTATTTAAGAATGTATATGTATCTGAAAGGAATGATAATACACTGAGTACAATGAAGATAATTCTGGACTTAGAACAAATATAGCTGAGCTTTCAGCTGGGGTGAGAGTGTCTTGATGCCAGAATAAACACACTCTAGTTTTAATTTGGCCTTCCTTTGGAAAAACTAGCCGCATATGCATAGCTGCCAACTTCTGTTGGCTGAGTTGACACGCTTCTTATGAATACAGATTTAACTCAGCCAGTGATTACAGTAGACTTTCTTTGTCTTTATATGGCTGTTTCATATTTCTCTGCATCTAGCTCAGTTTACTCCCAATTATGTCTTCATAGATTAAGAAACAAGCTTTGTGTTTCTGGGCATCCTTTGCAATTTCTTAAAATAGTGAGGCACTGACGCTTTTAGGCTTAAGAGGTGCTAAACCCACGACTACTAGTCAGTTGTTGAAACCTGATAGTGTCAATAAAGAATGATTCTGAATAAATATCAGAGCAGCCCCCATTTTACCCTGAGAAATATGTTGTTCTTGAGCATTCCGCCCTAAGATTGATCCATATTCAGCTTTTTAAAAAGTGCTCTTAAATAAAATAAGCAGCACACTTTGTTTACACATGGAATAATTCTTTCTCCAGATTTTCATCATATTTAAGCAGAAGGGTGTTCATATTCCCTAAAGAAAGAGTTTTCTCCAGGACATAGTCTATGAGCATTGCATTAGCAGAACAAGTCTGGAAGCTGGAACACACATCTCTGTGCTGCTGACTTTTCTCTTTACCCAGGATGAATAGATGTGCAAAATGATACATGAGTATTAAGCCATATACAATGACTCCCAATGACCCTTGATTTCCACTCTCTGCAATGATGAGTACCACTAAACATTGATTTTATTTATTTTTTCTCCAGGGTTAGGACTGTCAGAAGTTCAGTTGTTATCCCTCTTGGCAGATGCAACAGATGGAAGGGGACATACAGTCAAGTGAAAGAGGCAACAGAAACAGGTGAGAAAAAGTATTGAGAAATGTTAATATAATGTTAGCAGTACCAGTATTTGTCACCAGCATATTCTGCTTGCAATAATAGATTGTCACTTTTTTCATCCTGATAATATCAGTGTGGTCCTGGCCCAGTGCCCATGAAGAGACTCTTCTCAGTGCACTTAGAATGAAACCAAACCAGGGTAACACAAGGAAGACACTTATCATTACACTCAATGGTATTTGTCTGATGTGTTAGATTTTCTTTTTCATCAGTTCTAAAGATTGCAGTGCTTTCAAAAAATTCTTTTTGTGGTATTTCCCTATTTCAGGTGTATCTTACACAATATTATCTAAGCTTAAGTCCATTGAAAACCTGGATGCATTCTTGTAACTCACAATCACCTTTAAAATCCAAGACAAATTCATCATGAAGTAAAAGCAAAATAATATATTGGTCAAAGTAAAGAATTAAAATCCTCTGGATTGGAAACACTTCCTGCCATGGCAAGCACTACCTTGCCCTCTTTTATTTTAGAGGTCAGTACAGGCAAGTACATAGTTTGTATAGTAAGAAAGTGCAGCCAATCTCAGGAGAATGTTTTGTTTCTTCATGGGAAGCTTTGCAGAGGGCAAATAGGATAACGTCCTGAGTCTGCAAGAGTCAGCGTAATAATACCGCAAATTTCCAGGCAGCCTTAACCTTGATTATTCCTGGGTCAAAGTAAGGTGCTGGGGTGTGCCAGGAGTGTTGTTCTCATTCCTTTTTACCAAGTTGCCTTTTGTCTGCCACCACTTCCTTACCACAACAGCCCGTCTTTTCCTTCAACAGCAACTGGTAAGGTGCGGTGAAGTTTGCACTGTCTGGCATCCCACTTGCTGCAGCCCCAGCACTGCGGCTAAGATCATTAACACCACTGAAATCCCCTCTTTATAGTCACAAAATTCGGTAAAGAGGGTTTAACAGAACCAGAAAACAGTGCTGGCAAAGGCAGCAAGGGGCAGGTAGGGTTGGAGATGTTTGGGGAAGAAAATCCTAAAGCTGCTTCAAAAGGGGAAAGCTGTGGCCAGGGAAGAGTCCAGCTCCTGGGGGCAGCCCTTGCTTAGCAGGAGCTCACCTGGACTTTCTGTATCAGCAATTTGCATCAGATTTCTATGTTTTCCATACCCTAGGTGACTAGGGGAAAGGAAAGACAGACGCTATGAACCAGAAGTGATGCGTGAGCAGGTTGGTCCAGCCCAGAATCAGGCTTATCTGCCTGCTGAAAGTGAGGACGTTTTGATACCAAAGGTATTGCATAGGTACTCCCAGCTGGCTTTTCTTTGCCTGAAATGGCAGAACATTTGCCCTAGATCTGTCTTTTCCTTTCTTTTAGCAATATCTATTTACTTCACATTAAAGTATACAAAATAACTCATATAGGTAACATAAGCCTTATTAACATGTTATCTTTTCAATGCAGTCAATTAATCCCAGTCAGAGCTACATTAGTCCACTACTGCAATAAGACATAGCAATTTCTAGCCACACAAATTATGCAGAATGAGGATTTTGGCCACTGAAATAAAAACACCTCATACAGTTTTTTTATTCCTAACACTTGAGGAAGAATCAGGTAAGGCATTTGCTCTTGGATGGCAAACAGCTGTCTCTGTTCACTTAACCGGGAGGACTAACAGCTCTGATCAAACTCAGAGTCAAAAGAGAGATTCTGATTGATATCCTTCAAAATTCAGGGGTGCGCTGATGGAATGCATTTGGAAGAGCCATATCACTCGTAGCTTCTGTGTTTTGTGTTTGTGGTGGTGTGGATCCTCCCTGTGTCTGAGTTCGTATCACAGCAGTGTACCTTTGGGATATAGTATTCATTGGTAAAACGTAAGTGAAAATTTACTATGTAGCGTAACTACTCGGGGTTGGCTTCAGTTCCAGTGTTGATGGATGAGACCTGGGTGGTTGCATCATGTGAACAGGGCTCTGTGAAACACCGGGCAGTGTTTCGGCTGTTTGCAGGCAAGTCTGTGTTTTCTGTACCCAGAAAGTGCATCTATTTGTTCACATATCAGCTTCCTGGAAAACTCTGGCTACCTGACCTTATGGCTTTTAGCAAAGTAATTTTAATATATCAGCTGTGAGTATTAGATATTTTCCTACATTTGTTATGAATGTTTTAAACAACATACACACATTTTCGCTAAACAAAATCTGTCTCTTTTTTTACTGCTCTTTGAGATTGGAAAATCTAAACAGATTCTTGTGGGACTGAAATAAGAACAGGACCACCTGTCAGTTAATGAGTCCCACAATAGTTCCATATTAATAGCTAGTAGGTATGAAGATAGAACGAAAGCCACTTTGATTTAATTTTTGGCAATACTCCCTTTAAAGAAGTTTAAATACTTGTTTAGATGCCAATTTAAATGCTTACTTGGAGAGAAAGGGAAGACCTCTAGTTCATGGCATGGTTTTAGTTCATTAAACTGCAGAGTGTTTACATTTTTGTTTGCAAAATGTAGAAACAGCCTGTAGAAAAATCTGTTTCAGCTGAGAATGGCATCTGGGAAAGTGTGCTGAAATACAAAAAGCACAGAGCAAAGGAATGGCTTATTAAGCTGTAGCAGGGTTGTCCTGTATGTTTCTGGAAGACATTAGTGGGAGAATATGTTCTAAAATATATTAAGAAAAAGAAGAATCTCACATTTCATAAGTGTTCTGTGTTGTTCATATATGGCACATGATTTTGTCAAGAGCTGTATTTCTCCCATAACCAGAAAAGTCATCTCTGCTTTCTGCTGCAGTAACATTAATGCTGCAGAGGCCACAACAAAGGTTTATGGCTTTATTACTATTTCCTTGCATGCCTACATTAGTTGTTTAAGTGTCATACCACAAAATCCAAGTTTACACCTGCTACTGAACAGGGCAGAGGGAACTGAATCACTGTGTGTGTGCTGGCATGCTTTGGGGGTTAGGGACCGTTTTACTGAAAGCAGAGGTTCTTCAGACTGCTGGAAGTTTGTTTCGTGGCATCTCCAATGTAGAGCAGAGGCTGAAATTCAGTGCAGGGCTTCAGAGATCCCTGTAACATTTTGGTGATGCCTAGGGGCCCTGCACTTGAACTAGAGGGGAGGGTTCATCCTTTCCGTCCTGGGAATGAAGTCAGCACTTAATTATCATAAAAAGAAACATACAGTTGAACCTGTGATACTTATACCCCAGCCTCTAAAATCACAGAAAAGCTATCCACTGCTGGCTGTCTTTTGAATTAATGATAATTGGATTTAAATGTGATAAGACTTCACTAATAGGATAGCAGGAGAAACCTGTGTCATACATAAGGTATCTAGATGAGGTGAATACTGATACTAACACTGGCAACAAGTAACCTCTTAAAATATTGGCATTAAAAAGAAATTGTCAGGGTTTCCATGTTTTGCAAGGACAATCTGAGGTGGTGTTTTTGAAAAAACAAAGCACAAACCTGTGGTGACGTGCCTCAGGCATATCCATGGTGGGCCAGGAATGGGAAGGAAGCACACAGAGCTCTGGCAGCACACAGCAAAACTGCCAAGTGCCAGGACCTTGCTCCTTTTCCTGAAGCAGGAGGAGCAGCCTTCAGAAGGTTAGGAGATCCTGCTGCAAATGAAGCCCTGGGCTTCCAGATGAAACCTTCTCAAATCTATGCACTGGCACAAACTACACTGAGAAAGATGGACCGAAAAGATGTACCTAGTATTTACCTTCACCTTCCCAGCTGCAAAGAAAGGTACGTACAGTGCACATTCAGGGTCCCATTTGACAAGTACTATCTCATCCAGACATTTAAAGCTCAGTGTGGACTAAAATTCTGTATTGCATAATTGTAGCTGTCTACATCTAGGCTCTGTAGTACTTTCAGTATAAGCTGCATAGCTAAAAAATGCTAATATTGTATTGGGGAAGGAAGGAGAAAAAGAAGGAATAAGAATACCAGTGCCTTTACATCCCAGCTCCAGCAAGCAAATCTAACTATTTTTGCAAACAACCTTCACTGCTCTAAATTCATCATAAGAGAGCTGAAACAGAGGTCTAAAAGACTGATTTTTGGCAGCAAATGCAGACTAAATGAGAAAAGATTCTGCTTTTGACTGTTCAGTCCCACCCTGAGGTCTCCAAATTAGCCCATCAGACAGTTATTAATTAACATCACGCTACAGTAAATATCTTTATTTAGTAAAACATAAAAAGCTCTTGGGCAATCCCCATTTTAGGTCAACAATTAGACTTATCATTAGAGTAAACTTCTCACTAAAATTCTGTGATTTTTTTTTTTTTTTTTTTTATCTTGAAAGGTGCTCAAAGTCAACAGAAACATTTAGTGAATCAGATCCAAGGGACATTTCACCATGCTCAAGGCAGATATTATCAAGGAGGTTCATTTGTATTGGCCGTCCTTCAAAGGTTACCCTCTAACCATGCTCAAATCAGCTTAGTCCCACAGAGAACTCCTACTTTATTCTGGGCATGGCTTCAAAGTCTGCAGCCACACAAGCTAGAAGACGACTGTTAAATTTTAACTGACATTACAGTTTCTTTCTGATTGATTAAACTCAGGTAACCTGTGATGGGTAAATATATATTTTTAGACATCTGCATATTAGTAAGCACAGGGAGGCTGATGAAGAAAGTTCCACTCCACTGGGTTTTGAATGCAGCTTTTTCAGTAAAAAAATTGGAATGGTTTTATCTTTAATGGATTGTAAGAATTTTTTCTCCACTGCTAGCTAAGTATTATGCTGGTGCACTTCAGAAAATCAGCAAACTTTAAAAGTTAGCAATTTTTAAAATTTTCTTTTCTTTTCATTATTTGTCCATAAATGGGAGGAATGAAAAATGAAAAGAAAAATGTTCTTTTTCACAAGTTTTGAACTACTTTTTAGCTCTGTGTTGGGCAGGCGACGCACTGTTCGGCAGCCTGAGAAGCTGGTACAGACCTCTGCCAGTCATCAGACTCGGATTTAAAAAAAGAAATGGCAGTGCTTGTTTGCACTTCTTTTACAAAATGAACTTTGCGGGTGAATCACATAAACAAAGCACCAGTCCCAGCAAATAATGTTGGCATTCAATTTACCCTCACTGGGTATTTAGAAATTTGCTTATGTGAGAGAGTGAGTTGTACCCTTTCTGCACTCTCATGCCAGGGTTTCTGCAGCCTCCCAGTTACTTTTGCCTGGGGGCTGGGAAGTCTGGGCATTGGGGAAGAGGGGATCTGAGACTTTCATTGTGATTGTAACAGTGAGAAATGTTCTTTATATTCCTCTTTGTGTGTGCGTGTGCGTGATATTTTTGTTTGGTTTTCAATTAATGAAAGTTGAGTGAAAGGTTGAGAGGGAGGCTGGTAAGATGCACTGGTCATTTCTAAGCCCTGATTCTTGCAGATTCAAAGGTCTATTCCAGGGTGCTCCGAAGCATTAGTGATGCAGAGGTTTGCTTCTGTGGGGAGGCAGATCTGCCGTGCAGTCCCATCGGCAGGGAGATCTCTGGCCACGTCGATTACAGTGGAAGGCTGGAATCATGTACATTGCAAACATCATCTTCCCCATCTTTAGAAAGGAATAATGTACCAGAGGGAACAAGTTCTTTTTTTTCTTTTCATTCAAGGGACACCTCAGCTCAAGTCTAAGATTTCGCTTATAGGGAAAAAAGGTCAAACATACTTGGTGGTTTCAGCCAACTTAGTTTTACTTCTTTTCTTTTTGGAAAGATTTAGCATGTATTTAACATGGCTCTGTAAAGCTGAGAATCCTCTTTCCC
>NW_009600178.1:61736-62908 GCF_000690535.1 Cariama cristata
TGAGCAGCAATTTTCTGAAACACATCACTTTGTCTGGCCTGTCACTGACGGTTATTCTAAAAATGTCCTCTTTGTGTCTAAAGGGATTTGGTCCGGCAGCCTGACAGAAGGCTGTGAAAAACAGCCCCCAGCTTGCTCTCGGTCTGCCGCATGCCAGTGTGGAGCCCAGGCTGTCACTACCCAGGTATCCCACGGAGGATGCTGACAAGATGCACCATCTTCACTTCTGAAAATTGCCAGAGTCAAAGGGAGGGATGAGAAGGCTGTTCCGCTTCTCATAGAAGCAGGGCGTGCAGCAAACCTGAACGCTTGCAGCATGCTATAGATGGAAAAAGAGGCTGCATAGACCTAATCGACATATGATCTACAAAATAAATATTTGAACTGAAGTAGGCCTCTTAAGGCACTCTGTTCACATGCAACATGCTACTTTCACTGACTGCTGTCCCAGCGACACAGCGAACTAGAAAATGCGCTGCTCAGATGCACATGCCCTCTTGTTTCGAGCTGGCTTAAAATTCAAGAGATCTTTGTAAGCTTCAGTTCTGCGCCCATGACACTTGATCATCTTCTGTAGTCAGAAGGAAGTGGGCAAATTTTCCATAAATTTACAAGTATTACTGAAGTTTGGCATCGTGGTTACAGTTGTACTTCAGGAGATGTCTTCATTCTTAAAAACTTTTTAAAGTGACAGCCTAAAAGATGCACCAATACTTTTTTCCCTCTGAAGACCTATACTGTAGGGCACCTGAGGGAGAAATGTGGGTTGTACAGGGCTTTTTGTTAAAAAACTTTTAATTTTGACTTTTTGTTTTAACTTTTTCTTAAAAAAAATACATCAGCTGGTCTTCTCACTGTAGGTTTTTCCTACATGGTGACAATGCTATGCAGAAAATACACTTTGATTTTTTTCCATTTTCTGAGGCTGAAAGAATGTAATGAAAATCACGAGCTAAAAGGTGCATCAAGATACTTAAGTTCACTGGAACATAGGCCCTATTCAGCAATGTGCTTTTATAAAGTATAAAAGCATAGTTTATATAAAATAGACCATTAATAAAAAGAATATTATTAAAAAGTATCTAATATAAACACATTACAGCTTAGACCAGAGATTTTACTGAATTAATTCTTAGTTGAACAAATCATAGAATCATAGAATGGTTCAGGTT
>NW_009600179.1:0-721 GCF_000690535.1 Cariama cristata
TGGCATCCAGCCAGGGTCAACTCACCACAATTCTCATAGTCAATCAGTTGTAAAAAACAATCTTGACAGTTTTTAAAAGCCATCAAACTACTGTACCTGCTATAAGCCACTGAAAAAAAAAAAAAAAAAAAAAAAATCACAGCTCTTTATAGGTCTGGTTTTTTCCCCTTGTATACACACATGGAGTAAAAAAATCCTCCAGGACATTTGTTTTATTTCTGCCTTGTGGATTACAATTTTATAAAGGTTTAAACTGTAAATTAAGGCTGCAAGGTTTTTATAATAAACAAATGGAAGCAAGCACATACTGCAAGTGTGCACTGATTAAATCCTGTTTTACATAAACAGCCTCAGTATACCATTTCTCATTGTAAATACGACAAGCAGATACCCCCTGGTAACTTCAGAAAAAGAATTCAGAATCAACCTAAAACTGTACAGGAAAACCAAGAATTAATTATACCAAAATAAATTGGTTTGGTAATCAAATGTTAGTTTGATTTACTCTGAATTATTTATGACTTATGCTAACAAACTTACACTTGAGACAACACAGTTGTAGTAAGGTCTTCAGGATACAGACATACAGAGTCTACAGGGCATTTTTTGCCTTTTTTTAAAAAATATATTGGGAGTATTTTCATTTACTAGACTACGTTTTCTAAAGCAGAACTTCATATTAAAAAAACCCTTACTTGTCAGTACAGTTCTTAGTAGAATA
>NW_009600179.1:766-3488 GCF_000690535.1 Cariama cristata
CTGAATTCTTAAAATCATTATCAGTCTACTAAATCTTGCTGCATTGAGCCAGCTTTGATGGTCAAAGCCCAGATTTTTTCCAAGGAAGTCCATGGGAAAAGGTTGCCAAAAAGCCATATCCAACATTGTAGAAGTTTACAGATAACTTCACCATTCCCACCAGCATTCAGAGAATACTGCACAAAAATGAAAAAAGTAAAGTTTTCATTACTAAGAATTAGATTTTTGGGGTTTTTTTTCCTAACTTATTAAGCTTTTCCTCTCATCATTTATGCCAAATATCTACTACCGCCAAGAACTGCCCCAATCACAATGAAACTGACTTAGTCTCTTCCATGGTTTCCATTTAATAAGATCATTTTTAGATTATTTTCTAGGGCATATATTAGTTATTATGCCTGCATTTTTCTCAGCAAAATACCTTTAATTTCAGCCTTTTAATTCAGCAGTACATTACTAATTTCTATCTAGAAAATATACAGAGCATATTAGCTACACTACAAGCTCAGACAAATACCTAGCCAGAGAAAATTCTTGTTCCCCGAGTAAAAGGCTTTCCCATCCCAAAAATTCTGGCAGTAGTTGCCTGAAAGTTAGGTGTGGCGACACTGAACGTCATCACACCTAATGCTCTTTGTGCAGCCAGTTCTATACACACAACTGTGCATACAGGTTTGAAAATCAGATCCTGGCTAAAAGAATATCAGAAGGAAGTACAGGCTACTAGGACAAGGAAACAGATGTCACTCAAAGAGCTACCAGGAAGGCAACCCAAAGTACTGTTGTGCATGTAAAATTGTTAGTAGAAATACATACATATGCATACATATGTTGTGCTGCCTTTCCAAATTGCTATCTGGGAGGCACCAAACTCCCTCAAAACCACTTAAAACTTTGGAATTCGTTCTTTAACAAAATAATTTTGTATTTGTGCAAGTTTGCAATTAGTATTTGTCTGTCTTCTAACCTGAAGTCACATGTAAGAAAAGCTAATGTTCTACTCCCCCAAGAGAGGTTTTTATTAGAAAGGGAAGTGTATTCCTCTTCATTTTCTCCCCCCTCAGACCTACTCTCCTGGAGTAATTTTTGACTGCCCTGGAAAAAAACACCTGAAAAGCATTGATAAAGTAACATTTTATGTAAGTAAATACCTAATGGTCCATCAGGGTTTCTATTAAATCCACATCTAAGTAAGAGATACCAGGAGAACAAAACATGTAATACAAATAAGCCATAAGACAACTCAGTTTACTGTTTCAAAAGCTAAAAAGTAAAATTTATGTTTTTCTTAGCTACACAAATATTTGCAATGTAGGCTCATGTTCCCTTACAGATAATTTGTTCTTTTGATAGTTGTTCTTTGGAAGTTTATCTTTAAGTTGTTGCAATGAGAAATTTAAGTGTCAACTGCTACAAGTATTGCTTTGCGCTGGCATTTGTTTTGTTAATATTGGGCTATCAGCAAAGTAATGCTATCAGCAAAGGAGAAAGAAAAACAATGCTAAAAACCCAAGTAGATTGTTTACCTATACAATCAGGGAGTGCCAGCAGCATTCAGTTGCTAGCACATCGAGGATTTGAGAATGATACACCTCAGAACAGTAGCTTGTGCTGGTGATAACAGAGAATAAAAATTAGAAAGAATTGACTAAATTTAAGGTGGCACTTTAGCAAATTCCTAAATATGTTCCACTTGGTGGACGTTTGCCTTGGGTTTATCTACAGTGTGATCCAAAAAAGCCATCTGCAACTCACACAGACAAGGTAGTTCAGGCTCAGTTTAGGCTACTTCATGAAGCGTTTGATGGAATTACTGGGTTTGCTGTTGAGGGGAAGGAAGATTAATCCTGGAGCTAAACTAGCTAGGATATAGCTAACTATACACATTTGCTCATCTAATCATACCTTTGTCTGCACTGTAGACATACCAGTATAATCTGAGGATAATCTGAATTATAACATTGTCTTTTACTTTCTTTTGGAAAGCAGCCAATGTAATTCTCACCGAAATACACACACACAGCTCTGCAAGGTCTTATCGTAGAGATAAGTGCATAAGCAGTTCCAATATTTTAACATAAAAATCCAGTTCCTCAAATGCACAAGTGTCTATAAAATCTGGCATTTATGCCAGAAACAAAAGCTTCTCTGAAACCTTTACCCTCAAAACTTCACTTCTCTTCCTTTTCAACTACTCTTCATAAAAGCAAGAAAATTATATAAACAAAATTAGATTACTTCAAATATTACATTGATTTTCCTAATATTTTCTCTACAAACGTCCCATTCTAATAGTCCTAAGCTTCATTAGTGCAAGCTTTTCCCAGGACTGCATCTTAAACACTGGGGAGGAAAGAAGACTCCTGTAACGAAACTTCAACACTACAAGGCATATTTGGGGTCCGACATCCACCTAAATCAACGGGGCGCGGGCGATCTTCTCACAACGAGACACGATTGCCGGCACAGAGATGTGAAAAGGCAGCAAACGAGGTAAGAGGAGTAAACTTCTCAGCTGCTTGGAGAAGGCGAGGAAGCAGTAAACGAAGGAGCAGGACATCAAGAATTGACCCCGCTCCCACCGCCAGCGTTTGCGCCCCCCAAGCCCCAGGAACGGCGGGGAACGGGGCCGCCCTGGGCCGGGGGTGACCCCGTCTAGGCGGCTCGCTGGGCTGCCACCTGCGCCAGGCAGAACAGGAAAAGCTGGCTGCTCGCTGCGATT
>NW_009600180.1:0-10427 GCF_000690535.1 Cariama cristata
TTAGTTTGGCCAGCAGGTCTCGACTCAGTAATTAACTGCATTGGGCTCAAGGACAAAGGGGGAAAAATACAGTATAAATGAGAATTGTTGAAAATGTCATTTAAAGGTGGATTTTTCAGAATACGGTGAGAAAAGTCCCCTTTGCCAATCATTCTCATTCCCCTATCTAAATGAGAAGAGCAAAAGTAAGTAATTTACTGCCTTTTCATGTGTGCATTCAGGGACAGAGGCAATTCTGTCAGCATGAAATCTAGGTAAGATGGAGAATAGGCCTTCCATGATGTGCAACTCCAGTAGATTCAGGTTAGAAATGTAAAAGGATAGCGTGTCTTTGATAGAGAAACATACAATAGGCAGGGAAGAGATTGCATGAGGAGGAGTGAGATTCCTTTTCCCTGGTAGGTTGTTCAAGAGATAACAATGATCGGGCTAGCCAGGATATCCTAGGGAATGTTGCATTTCAGTGCAAGCCACTGAAAGAGTCAGCTCTAGTTGCAGGCTGCAGAAAGCTGGCATCCAGAGCTCCAGCAGTTCCTGGTCTTCTGCAGTCTTCTCAGGTGTGTCAAGACTTTGATTCTTGTTCAGGCTGAGGCTACGCTGGTGTCAACATCTGGAGCAGTAATGCAGTTTTGCAGAACGTTCCTTGCTTGTCGACTAGTTGCCTACCTCTTCATTCAGTTCAAAAAGGTTTGATGTATGCACACTACTTCCCTTTAGAGAAACAAGAGTTAGAAGCTCTCGCACAAGTGGAGACCATGTGCATCCCTTTGCCCGCTGGGGTCAGGTCTGAACCAGGGAGTGTGTCACACCAAAAAGTCCTCCCGCGGATACTTAAGCGTTCATATGCCAGCAGGATGCTTTAGGGCTGTCAACAGCTCCTGTAATGTCCTGAAGAACTGCTTGTGCTACAGAAAGAGTTGAATGTACCTTCATATTTGCTATTAGATGCCAGACCTGAGTTCTTCACGATTCTACTGCTTTTTGCCTCATCTGCTCTGGTTTGGTGCATTTTCTCTGTTTAAACCTCAGATAATATTTGGCTTTTCAAAAAATTTTCAGAATTAGTAAGACTGATTTTAAAAAAATAATTCTGTGCCATTTCCTCTCTTTTTGGCTACACTCTGGTCATGGTCCCATTTTTTTTCCTCTGGTTCTATTTTTTCCTGTTTTCCAGTAAAAGGGTGGTATGTCTATCTACAGTTTCAGCACTACTAAGCTAATTGTTTTAAGAAAAAGCAGGTTATCATGACATTCTGTATAAAATCCCTCATACTGGCAGTGACATAACTAATTTTGGTGCTTGTGGGGTCTTTTTGCACATGCACTTAAGAATAAAATAAAAAATAAAAAAAACGCCACAAAACAAAAAAAAACCAAACAAAAAACCCAAAATGACAAAACTGTGTATTAGCAGTGTCGCATTGCTTCACTTCAGTCCAAATTAATCTTCGGTTTATATGAAGCAGCAGGCACTGTGTCCTTGTTTGCAAGTTATACGAGTTTTATGTGAGCTGTACCATGACCTTACTCGCTAATAAAAATATGTATTTAAAAATAGACAGAAAAGTCAGAAAGGAGAAGGAACTTCAGAGTGGCAATGCTATTTGACATCACATGTCCTTTTCTCCCCCAGTTCTCCTTGTTCCCTACCCATCTGGTTGATGTATCTATGCATTGCTAGTCTCTTTTATATGAAAAGGCTCATTTGTACCTACAGCTAAGGAATGGGTTTATTTTTCTTGTGATCCTGTCTCAGGAGTCCTTGAGATGTCTCCATATCCTTAAATTTCTATTATTCTGTGAAATGTTGGGTATAATCATCTTGTCTAGGACCTCAGGAGGAAAGTGAGCTCTTATGGTGCATGGGAAGCAGCAGTCACTGTGGCAGACTGTTCCCACTGCCCGGATGCTGTGGAGCAATGAAGAAATGTAGGTTAAAATGGCTGGGCTGCCGCCTCTCTCCTTCTAGTGGCCTTGGAACACCTGGGATGCAGCCCTGCAGGGAACTTGTATGTCACATTCCCTGTTTTTTAAGCAAGGTGTAAAATAGCTTGTTACTTGGTTTAGAGAATGCATGTAGGGAACCTGAATGCTGAAGAAGAAATATGTAGCAAGTTTTATACATCTGGAGAATTAGAGAGTAGGGCAGGTATTCTCTCAATTAGGATTTTGCAACTAATAACATGTTCTGTCAAAGAAACTTGCTCGTGACTGTTGCTGTTGGAGCATGTATTGGGGAAGGTCATCTCTAAAGCAGCAAATATCCTTTAATAAAAATCAAAGGAATCACAGTGATGTGGTCCTGAACTGGTGCAGCAGCAGATGGTCAGGAGATAAATAGTACCTATATAGAGTATGCTGGTGAATAGCTGTTCTATGTGGCCAGTGCTTATTGCTAGCATACTTAACTCTTAGCCATTTATCTGGCTCAGTTGCAACAATAGTAAGCAGGAAGGTGTTTCCTTAATTTAAGGGTATTGAAACACTCTCTAATAAAGGACTTGGCATAAAAATATTACTGCAGTAGTCTATATAACATTCAGTACAGTGTCTAAAAATGTGCCTTCTGTTGCTTGTAAACCCTCTATCAATTATGTTATTTGATCCATTAAGGAGGCTGGACTTTTTTGGTTGGTATGTTAGTTGACTTTAGAACTAATGGTCAGTATTCATACAGAGTGATAAACCAGTCTGCTCCTTCACCACTCAAAAACCCTCCTGATAGATCACAACAAAATGGCATTAGATGCCAAACAAGAACAGACATCACTCTAATAAGCTAAGGGAGAGATCCATAATTCACATCCAGGGTCTTATTGTAGTTTGCTGCCTTCTCTAACAAGGTGTGGGAGTCTGGCTACCACTCCTGAATATCAAGTACAGCAAAACAGGGAGAAACTCTTCTTGTTTGCTTGTGTTGGGCAAAAGACTTCCTCCTCTCCAAGATATATTTGCAAGCTACGCACCGAGGGCAATATGGAGTTTACCTAGTTGATGGCAAACGCTGTGCATCTGTGTGTATATACCTGTTTGTCAGGAAAGAAGCATCACCTTAACACAAATTACCGTACTTGAAACATCATTCCAGCCTAAATTGCTTTATATTGGCTTGTGTGTCAGCAGGCTCATGGAGAAATCTTGATGTAAGAAATAAAAATAAAACCAAACCCACCCACAAAAAAAAAAAACCCACCAAAGTAAAAAAAAAAACAACAAAAAAAAAACAAACAAAAAAAACCCCAAAAAACCAAAAAACAAAACAAAACAAAACAAAAAAAAACACAAACAAACAAACAAACAAAAAAAACCAAAAAAAAAACCCCACCACCAAACACACACGCACACACACCCCCCAAAAAAACAGATCTGCAGGATGACAGCACTGAAGAGTCTGTAGAACCAAGTCGAGATGGACTCCCCCATTTTAAGGTCTAGAGAATGACTTAAAAATTCTGCAGGAAAATATGGTGTCTTCTATAGCACTAGTCAGGGGTCTTCCATGAGGAAGTAGTTACTAGGATACTGCTTGGGCTTACCGCATAGAAGGGCTAACAGAGGGGCATAACAGATGATCCTAGTAGGAAAATCCTTGCTAGTCTGCACTAATGAAGATTTGTTTAATGTTTATGTTTTGAAGAGTTTTTAGTTTTAAAAGGATTTTTTTTTTTTTGCCTTTATATTAAAGGAAGATGAAGTATCCTAACTACAGCTATTCAGGTAAACTGAATATGGGAACAGGTACCACAATGTAGCAGACAACACAGTAGAGCAACCAGTATGCTAATAGGCATATAAATAAATGTAAAAATAAATATAGAACAAATATGTATAGAAGTTTCTAAAATAAATTTTATGTCTATTTTTCATATTTCAGGAGTGTTTTTTTTCTATCTAGGTTGACAGTGATACATGTTCTTGAATCTGGATTTATTTTTATACTTATTTGTATGTATTGTGTTGTAAGTATTGTTTTACCTTAACTGAAATAGGATGGGGTTTTTGTCTTGGTGCATTGTAAATATACATGGAGCTATAAGTGTCACATGCATATCTTCTTATTTGATTGTCACCCAGTTTAGAGTGGAAGATACCTTGGGTTTCTTGTAAGCTCAGTTTCCATTAAAAAAAGAAAGCAGTATCATACCTGGATTACAAATTCAATTTTTCTTGTTTGTAGCTGTTTATCCATGAAGGTTTTGTTTTGCCCCCCTTTTTTTTTCTTCCAATTGACTGAGTCTAATCTTCACAGATCATGCCTCAATTTTCTGCAAAGTCTCCAAGCCTTGTGTTAGTACCTTCTGAGAAGACAGTTTATGCTCCTTTGGCCTGTTTTAGCTCATCTCATAATTCTTCTGGTGAGTTTTTCATGTCTTTTTTAGTAGCTTAGGGCTTTTCTATTTGTTCCATCTCATTTCACAGCAGTACCATCTTCTAACTTACCTCCTAGGAGAGGCCACCTTTCTTCCAGGGCCAGTATCAATGCCCATCCAAGTTGTAGATCTCAAGACTTTGCAGGTCAGCAGGTAGTTGGGTTACCAAGCTAGAGAGTTGCTAAAAACTGCCTGTTTGCAGCAACTTTTTCAGAGAAACTGTCAACAAATTATCAATGATAAATGTTGTTCTCTAGACAGACCATATTAAGGTCTCATAAGACTGTCTACTGACTCCTGACATGATGATATTTATTCTGTGATACACGCAAGGCATCCATTTAAGAACTTTGTCTATTGTAAGATCTCAGTTGTTTCACCCCTTCATTCACAAGGGAGGACACAACTGTCTCATCAAAGGACAGGGTGTGAGATTGTGTTGCTGCGCTAACCTAGTTTACGGGCCTACAACAGCTCAAGACCACTGGTGGTGTTCTTAAACTGCTTTTTGTTTCCCTCGCAGATTATATCTCTAAGCAAATCTATTTTTGCTGTGCTGAAATTTGTCACAGCAGGTCTCAGAATGCAGTGCCAGGATTACCCTCTACCTGTGTACTAGGCTGCATTGTGCCTGCCATTAGGGCTATACTTCTACACGTTGCATTCTGCTTTCCAGTGACATTTTGATGTTTTTCACCTGGCTTCCTTTTTTTTTTCTTTTCATCCTCTTTCATCATCATCATTTTTCCAAGGACATCTGACATTTTTCTTGGCTCAGCTACTCTGGTTTTACATATTAATTGCCCTGTGTGGAGGTATGAAACTGAATCCAGCTCATTGTCTACCTATAAATAGGAAGGTGTGATATTTCTATATGTTTCCTCTACATTTTCTTTCTCCTCTGTCAAGTATGATTTATTGACTGGTCAAGAGGCTATTTTAAGAACACAGAATACACATAATAGATGATTGTACCAGAGGTTATTCTCACTGTTTTTGGAGTCATGGGCACAACAAGAAGAAAAAGCAGAGTGTGGTTATGACTCTAGGGCTTTTGTGCATTTGATTCAGTGTATGGGTTATAATGACCCAAAGGAGGTGAACAAAGTGTTGGAAGTTAAACCAAGGTCTTCCAATCAGCAGAATATTGATGTGCAATTAGAGGCTGTGCACCAACCAAACTGTTTCCCATATCTTGTTAAATGTCATAGTCATTAGGACAAATATATGGGATTAAGAGCAATAATAATAAGGCCTACATATCTGTCTGCACTCGGAATACCTCACTGTACTATTTTCCCACCTGTAGTGCTCAAGTTCCCTGCACAGAACATACACTGTGAACTGAAGAAAAAAAAAAAATGAAGAATTAAGATTGGCATAGACTCCCCATTTACAAATTAAAATGAAAAAGGCAGAACACAAAACCTGGCTGTAGATATAAGGTCAGCATTATTTACTCAGTCTCAAAAGCAAGGAGGACTGCCCAGAGCAGGTACCCTGAAATGGAATTAGGCCCCGTAGAAAGTACTGTGAAATGGAAAGTTATCAGCATAATCCAGTTGGAAGGTGAGGGTCTTGCCAGCCTTCTAGAGTATGCAAGCATGCCCCACGGAGTATATATATATATGTGCAAGAGAATATGCACGATTTCTTTCAATTCAGGAAGGTGCTGAAAGGGAAGGCTGCTGTGAAGTCGTTCTTTGGTCACTATTCTTTCAGCCTTTTTTTTTTTTTTTTTTCCTTTTTTCCCCCAGTTAGACAATGTGATGAAGTTAGGACCGAGATTGCATCTGTTACTGAGGGCCAAATTCTTCAAAATCAGATTGTCTAAAATTGAAAATAAATAGAGGATTTGGTATAATTATTTTTTTAAAAACAAAACAAAGCAACATTTGAATCTTTTCTGCGTTGTAGGTGACTGATAGAAAAGTGATGTTTTGAGTTTCATGGTCAGGGAAGAATAATTGAATGCAGCTTGTTAAACCGTTCTCATTTTTCCTTTCTATTAGCTAGCAAGAAATAATCTAAATGGCATTTAGATATTGTAACATCCTGACTGTTTTAAATCAGTGGATTTGGTTTTGATATTATTTTAAAAGTTGACATAATTTTTAAGGAATCTCTGACACTTCTACTTATTGGAGAAGGCTTGCTATGTATTCAAATCTTTTTTTTGAGCAGTGGGTAAAATGAAATGTAGATTTGGCAAGCATTTCTTTAAGCTGGCATGTGTTAAGCAGAGGACGTCAAGGTACAAGTAGCCAGATTAATTAATGCTGCTTCCTGGACACTATTGGAAACATTTTGTGTCCATCCTTTCACTCTGCCTTTCATACAACCATCGACTTACTCCAGTCACCAGAAGACACTCGAACCTTTTCTTGCAAAGCAAAGAAGGATGCATAAATAGAAAAGTAAAGCAAGATTGTGCCCAGAATTTTACTTTCAACATCAGCTTTTGAGATGTTCTTGAGTGTGTGAAGCCAATTAATGACAATACAGTCAGGCAGGCAGTCAAAACAAGGCTTTGAAACTTTCCTGAGATGGGGTCAGTGGCAAAAGTTCATGTTCAAACTGTTGGAGAAATCTGTCTCAATAGCTACATTTTTTTGGTCTCCTGAAACTCAGTGCTGCATTAATATTCAAATTATCATTTCAATTTAATTACATGTAGGTGTTGTCCATAACAAGCAGTTATGAATTCATAATCGCTTATGTCATTATTTACTTAAATGACATAGTCCAGGATGAGAATTTCAATGATGACAAGACAATCAGTAGACTCTGCAGTGAGTTTTCTCCACCATAAAACTACAGTGGTGGTACATTGCCACACACTCAGTTCTTTGGTCTACAGCATAGTCCTTTGCCGCAGATACAAATCAATTACCCATTACTAAGTCTGGTATTTGAATGAAAGTAAATTTTTTGGTTTCTGATTGTCCCTCAATGCAATAGCCCCTCCCCCCCCCCCAAAAAAAAAAAAAAAAAGAAAAAAACAAACCTAAGAAACGAAAAAGAAAACCCAACAAAAAAAAAAAACACCCAACCTATTTGAAAAACAAGTAATTCAACAACAAGATTTTCAGGTAATACTGAAGGCCAGATTTGCAGATTGACCTCTTTTCTTGGTTTCAATTTTTACCACTTCCAGTAGATTTTTAGCAGTTTATTTTCCTGCAGATGCTTCAGGAATATTCAGCGATATTTCAACCCATGTTTCAATGTTTTTTTTAATATGCTATTAATTTTGCTTTTAATTAATTTAAAGAAAATTCTCAGGTTCAATGATCTTGATAGAAGAATGATTCTTTAAAGTAGTTGTTCTAAATACTTTGCCAATTTATTTCTGCTCAAACTTTGGGAGAGAGCCATTTTAAGATGCTGTTTTGATGCTCCCTGTGATCTGGCACTTTCTCTAGAAAGATCAAGACTAACATTCTCCTGTTCCTTTACTAAGGATTGTAACTACATAATAAGTTTTGGTTGATTGGAGATTATTGGAGATTAAAGACTTTTCATCCAGTTTCTCAGTACTGAGTGAGTCAGTTTGCTGCTAGACTTGTTTCTTCTTTTCTTCCTAGACTTTGGTACTATACCTAAAGGTGTGCAGTGCCTGCACTTCCTACAGTGCCAATTTCTTTACTCCAAAGTTTACATGTAGTTATGCTTTAAAAAGATGTGATGTATCTGTAAGTTTACACTGCTTTATTTTGTGCCAGCATGCTCTTTCATATGCCACAATGAAAACTGGGCTCCTTTGAGACAAAACGAAAAGTTAATATCTTCCTCTAGGCGTTTTTCAAATTGGAGTTGCCAACACCTCCCCTTACTGAATCTCAACTAACCTCTATTCGGCCTTTTATTAGACTTTTTAAAATGCATTTAAGAGAGCTGTTAAATTTGGAGTTAAATGGATTCACTTACGTGATGTGCTCAGTCAAATGTTGTGTCTTAATGTCATTGCAGACTAGCAGCTTGCTTGTGTGACAGGTTCATGAAGGAAGACAGACAGTAGAGGGAAACACTTCTTGGTAGTGACAGTTGAGAAATGCTTCTGTCTCAGAGCGTACCTCAGTCTTCTGTGACTTAATGGCCAAGCCACAGCTCTCACTATAGAATTCACTTTAACTTCCAAAGAAACTAAATACTAGATTCGGATGTGGATCATTACGCTGGCTTCTGACTTTTACACTTGTGTGGGATTACCTTATATGAGTGCATTGAAGCAATCTAAGTTTGTTTTGTTGTTTTGAGCTTTTGGGGGTTTTCTTGTTTGTTTGTTTTAGAGCGTTATTTGAATTGGGTTTTTGCAGGGTTTTTTGGTTTATTTTTAAGGGTCTAAAGCGCAGTCCTTACAGGGACTGTATGCTACCATAAGTTCCACAGCAGATGATAAAATGGACCTCTCAGTCTTTGCCTGCCTGGAACCATTCTGCCTTCCTGATCACTTCTTCCCTTTCTTTTTTTTTTGTCTAGGTTAACATTTTTCTTCTTGGCATACTATCACATTGAACAAATGTGCAGATTTAGCATAAAAAGACTGAGCTTCCAGATGACAACCTTCCTCTGCTTTCTCTAGGCAATCAGGAATGAGAAGAAAAACTATTGCAATAGCTTGTGTTTTCCAAATTTCCTTCCCTTGCAGCTCTAATATTTTTCTTAGATTGTCTCTTCTAGTTTGTGGTAAGTGAATACTGATCTCATAATAAATTTAGGAAGCATTGAATCTTAGGAATTAGGTTTATATGACTAATTCAGGATTTAGTTCTCTCTCACATAGATTCTGGTCAGTCATAATCTCTTATCTCCCTAAGCTTTTTCCCAGCTGATTCTGTGATTTAAAATAATAAACTCTTGGTAAGAGATTTGAGTGTACAAGTGCCTAATTAGACTGTATGCTGGAACAGAGTTCCACTGATAACTGAATATGTCAGCTTAATGCAGTAGGAGCAACTTAAACGTATTAAGGCACTGGGAAGTCATTTGAGTTGCCTACTGCACAGGAAAGAAATGCAAAGAGACCTTTCTTATGGACCATTAAAATTCTTCATGACTGTTATTTCTGATTTGCAGTAAAATCTTTAAATTTGAAAATCCGTGTTCTTCCATCAAACATACATTCCTGTTTGCTACATCAGCAGTCCTTGAGGTTAACAGCAATGTGCTGTTTGTTCCAGCTACCAGTTTAAGGTTTGTTGATGATCTGTTTCTGTAAGTTCATTCTCATTATGTAACAGAGGACACAAATATCTGAACATGATGAATTTCCCAGAAACATGGTATTACCCTGGACATGTGGTCACATGTAGCTTCCTGGCCTTCTCTGTAGCAAAAAAAAAAAAAAAAAAAAAAGTTAAGCAAATGCCTAATGCATACTAAAGTAACCACAGTCCAATATAGACACAAAGTGAAATAATGTATGGTTTCCTTAAGGTAGGGAAATATCAACATAACAGAACTGTATGTCATCGTTTCTAGAATAGAAGTTGCTACTAAGACCTCTGTTTTATAGTTGCTGTACAGATGTAGCACTGTGGGAATGAGTTTCAGCTCTGTATCTTACGTTTTGGCCTTGCATCTCAATGTGCAAATAGCATTTGTGCTCAATGAGACCCCAATACACTGAAATTCATAGAACCACAAAATTGCACATCTCAGAAGAGACCCTGAGAGGGCTCCAGTCCAATCTTCTGCTCAGTGCAGGTCCAGTTAGAGCAGGTTACTCAGGGCCTTTGTTTAGTCAAGTTTTGACCATCTCCAGGGATTTTGGGGGGAGGTCATTCTGGTTTCTTCAGCATTGTTGGTATTCAGGGGGAGGGTTTCTCCAAACAATTAAACATGCAGTGGGAGGAGCTCCATCATTAGTGCCCTGTACCAAATCTGCTCAAGTGTAACTTATCAGGAAAACAGTTTTTCTTTAGAAATGAGGCTGCTGTTACTACAGCATGTTATACTTCTAGGCATCCAGGGTTTGGCAATGGAAAAGTTGTTACCCCTGGATGCTTTTTTGGCGGCCAGAGAAAGAGAGTAAATGTTTGCTCAGGCGGCGGG
>NW_009600180.1:10458-30464 GCF_000690535.1 Cariama cristata
CCACCTTGTCCAGTGATTGCAGCAGGGCTGACCAGGTGGTGAGGCTCAGCTCTCTGCTGGGCCATATCCACTTTTGAACCTCTGCATGAAAGCTGTCCTCTTTGCTATCCTGTTTGTGCCCAAGTGGTCCACATTTAGGCATTACCAAGTTTACATCTTACATTATAGTCGCACTACTGATAGCCCAGTTTACCTGTCAAAAAGCTATTCTATATTATAGCAAGCTTAACTGATGATATAACAAATGCTTGATTTAAACTGACGAAATTTGTTGCTTTCTTTTTTCCCAGTTTTGCTGGTGCATGGATATATGACTCTAGCTTCTTAAAAGTTTATCTCAGTCTGCCTCTGATTTTTCACCTCCTGAACCTGCATTGCTTTCTATTTGTGACATGAAAATTAGTTGCCATGGAAATGATTGCAGCAGGAACAGAGGATCTCTTAAACGGGACAAAAAAAAAGATTGCATGTATAAGCAGATGGGCTTAGCAGTAAGCAAGGAAGAAAAAAACACCTAAAACCTAAAGCATAAGGAGCGGGGGGGGGGTGTTTTAAGAAACTCTGGCTGTATTTTCATTTGTATACCAACATCACCTTAAACCCTTGCTGACTTCCTAGAGCGCTGTATGTGTGTAGGTGTTTACCTGATACCCTAATTTATATGGACGTGTATCCTTAATATCTGTGGAGACTGAGTACCAGCTTTAGTGAGACATGTGGTAGAATGAGCTGCAGCAGGTGAGCAAAGGCCTCTCTGTGGATCAGGTGTAAGAAGAAAGGTTTGGAGAGCTCCTTTGCTGGTCCAAAAAACGTTGCAGCCCATAATCCCCAAATGCTACCTGCCAACAGTATCTATCTGACGAGTGTGGTGACAATAGCCTGGAGGGCTGGTTCTGCTTAGCTATATTTGGCTTTTTTTTCTTGTCCTAATAAGGATTTGACCTGAGATATTTTAAGGCTAACTCTTTTGATTTGGATAAGAACGGAATAAAATCTGTAGTGGGATTGTCAGGCTTGGGGATGGCTTTCAGTCACAGCACTGACACAAAGATTCTCCTAGATCTGTTGGAAAAACCAAACACCATTTTTATTATGGAGGATTACAGTCTTTCTGTCTACATATCTATATCCATAGTGATGGGAAGCTGACAGTCTCTTCATACATAATGTTAGGGAGAATGCTCAGTAGATTCAGCTATGATGTGATTGTTGATAAGGAAATTTTCAGGGCAAAGTAAACTAAATTTCACGTAATGTAGGGGATAATATTCAGGCCTGTAATTCTTTTTCCTAGGTATAGTACAAGTCTGGAAATTTTAAAAGGGCATTTATAGATACCCATTTTCTTTGTCACTATGAAAAAAAAAAAGAGGGAAATTGAATCTGTGTGTTTGCACAGTGACCATGTTGAAAGGCACAATCATGTCTTGCTAATAATCACAGATTGGTCGGGGTTGGAAGGGACATCTGGAGATCATCCAGTCCAACCCCTCTGCCAAAGCAGGGTCACCTACAGCAAGTTGCACAGGATCGCATCCAGCCAGGTTTTGAATATCTCCAGAGAGGAGACTCCAGAACCTCTCTGGGCAGCCTGTTTCAGTGCTCTGCCACCCTAAAAGTACAGAAGTTCTTCCTCATATTCAGATGAAACTTCCCGTGTTTCAGTTTGTGCCCATTGCCCTTTAACCTGTTGGTGGGCACTGCTGAAGAGTCTGGCCTCATCCTCTTGACTTCCACCCTTAAGGTATTTATAAGCATCGATGAGATCCCCTCTCAGTCTTCTCTTCGCCAGGCTGAACAGACCCAGCTCCCTCAGCCTTTCCTCATCAGAGAGATGCTCCAGTTCCCTCAACATCTTCATTGCCCTCTGCTGAACTCTCTCCAGTAGTTCCTTGTCTTTCTTGAACTGGGGAGCCCAGAACTGGACACAGTACTTGATCAGAACATCCAGGTCTCCCCAAGGTATCTGAAAGGATCACATGCTATCCGGTTTGGGTTCTTATTAGAAACAAACTTTGTTTCACCATATCTTTTGAATAGATACAGGCTTTGACCCCTTCTCATGCAATTATCACCTATAACGGTCACTGCAAAGCTTCATAGTATGTCCCAGGTAAAACAGTGTGTCTCCACCCATAACCTAGAAGGATGGACTTTTGTGACATGGTACGGAACATACAACACTATCATTACAGACCTGCTGTCCTGTCATGCTGCGGCACTGGCCTTTGTTGGCAAAGAATAAATCTAAGAAAACACCTCAGAAAGCTTTTCATGCACAGTCACTGGAATAAAAGAATATTTTTTTTTAAAAAAAAAACAGCTTAACATTACCATTCTTTTGTTTGCTTTCCATGAATATTTTAGTGTATGAAAAATGTCTGTGCAGAGCATGAGATTTATGCATACGGAGGAGAATATTTGCCAAAACAACATTATGAATTTATACAGATGAGTATTTAATCAGAAGACCCAAATCTTAGTGGTTATATTTATAAATATAAAAAAATAATACAATGCACAGTCCAAGTTAAATGACAATGCTTGATTTTTGCTTTATATGTTCAAGATGAAGGCTTCATCAATAATCCCATCATGAAAGATTAGTTGTAGGAATGGTTCTGCAAATAATTAAATTATGAAATATTAGAATATTTTAAACTGCTGAAGGCCAACTATGAATAGAAAAATAATTTGATACAAATGACTTGTTCTAGCTGGGAACTTCCACAGCAATTGTCAATGTCATCGGAGTTAACAAACATCTTATCCTTAGCAGCCATTGCTCTAAATTTACAAGGAACTTGAGCCCATCTGCCACATCTCCATCTCTCTTTATTGCTCAGCAGTAAATTTTGTGGCTTTGTTTGGAACAACATCTTTTGTTTATTTTTTTTAAATAAGTTTTTGTATCAGCACAACTAATTAAATTGAGAACTCACTCAAATCCTAGTCTTCAGTAGGGCTCTGTCATAGGTGGGCTAAATGCTACTTTTTGTTTCAACAAGTTTTTTGTTAATTGTGTGCTCCTTTGTGTTCCTGGTGTCTTCGAAGGGGTGGCGGGTGCTCGGGATTTTTCGCTCTTTCACCAGGTGCTGTGAACAGAGAAATTAATGAGAAGTGCATTTTGTGATACCAACAAGACAGACAGATAGGATCATAATAGTCAGGGGTGGTGAAAGAAATGTAAAAGATGTCAACATGTCTTCTGGGGAAAAAAGAAAAGTCCTTAATGAGGATTAAACTCTTTTGCCAGGGCTTACACTGATAGTCTGAACTATTTCATCTGATGATAATGAATAAGAAGTGCACTGTTAGATAAAATAATGCCCTGCAGGGCATATATATTGCTGAGAACTGGATTTTTCCCATCTATGTTGTAATTAAATTTAGTATTAAGAGTTTTATTTTTTTTTAAAACTCCTAGTAGATTCTGTTCTCCAAATTTGTCATCAAAATAGTTCTGCCATTCACTCTGTAACCAGAAGTTGTAATATTTTGTAACGTAGAAGACACAAAACCCATTTAAATAAGGGCAAGGCCATTGATGGTTCAAAAGGAGGCTTTATTTGCTTTTCATACTACTGGTATGTATTCTAAGACTCAAGGGTCTTCACAGGGCTGAGGTAAGAAGGCCTGTATCTGTCCCTCCTACTGCTCCCCAACCGCTTCCATGCAGCAGTGGGGTACTGAGTCTCCCGCAGAACTGCTTCAAGTTCAGAGTGCTAATGAGCAACGACTTGGAGTCAGAACCCTTTTTTCATCTTCCATGCTATTGTCCAGTATTTTGAAATGTCCTTGGGTGTTTTTAATTACTTAAGGTTATTCTCTTAAAGGCTCATTCCGAGCCTTTCTCATGAGTCAAATATCCTAGGAGCATTTTTAGTCTATTGTGGCGAAATCTTTTGAAATACTTTTTTAAAGTATTTTTGACTAATGTGTTAATTGTTTACTTGCTTGATAAGCTTGTATCGAGTCTATGGAAATACTTTCCTTCATTATAAAGGTAAACATTTTCTATCACTTATATTTCAAGCATTATCATTTTTTTATTATCGTCCAAAGAACTACTATAATGAATCTGTCATGTTTAAATATCTTACAGTCAAAGCCCAATTTTATTTTCCTTCCTTTTTTTGACAAACTATATTCATATGGTTTTCAAAAGAAGTATAAAAGCGTGAAGTTTGTCTTGTTATTTCTCAACCTGCCGCTGATATTTTTGGGCACAGTTAAAAGCGGTCCTTAAAGGGAAAGATTCCACGTGCTTCTGTGCTTAATTATGCAATTACAGTATCACAGAAATCACAATATTCATGGTGAGTTGATTGTTTTATCTTATATATGCACCTTCTGACTCTCCTTTGTGAACTGTAAAGAGTGGGCTTGCTACCGGTGATTGCTCCAGTGCTGGTTTTGCA
The DNA here is from genome assembly GCF_000690535.1 of Cariama cristata. Classification (NCBI taxonomy): domain Eukaryota; kingdom Metazoa; phylum Chordata; class Aves; order Cariamiformes; family Cariamidae; genus Cariama; species Cariama cristata. The sequence continues at coordinate 14,880 of NW_009600180.1, forward strand.
TACCATCAAATCTGTAAACGTCTGAATCCCTCAAGCTGTGGGTTTATATTTTAGCATGAGAAAACTGAACATGTAATCAATATATTGTAGGAGCGTACAGAGTGTAAATCAGGCTTGTGTTGCTGCTCCACGATTATGTTCCTTCCTGGATGGGTGACTTACATGATGCTCCTGAATGGTGCCCCGCAGTTTTCGCTGGCACCAATGGATGCAAACATACAGACTTTGGTACATAAAACTCTTTCTGTCTGTACAGTGAGGTTGAGATGAATGTACAGTGCCCTGCAGGACAGAGTATTAAATGTTTCTCAGCACTCAGCTGTGACTAGGGTTTCTAATTTGGTAGAAGGGAATTGAGTACCTTTCCATTTTGGAAAAGGAAAGAAAGACTCTAGGTCTAAATGAAAGATTTTTAGGCCTAAAAAGGTAGAGCAAAATCTCAACAACCACAAACAGGATCTCACTGTGGATTTTGAAGGCTATTTAAACAAACAAACAAACAAAGTCTTAGACAATGTGGTTATCACAACATACGACATATATTCTTTCTTGTCTCTTCTCTTGTATGGCAACAACACAATACCCTAAACAAGAGATCATATTATGAGACAGCCTTTCATAGGGGAAAGCTTTCTGCAAATTAAAATGGACAATTCTGACTGAGATGAGAATGTTTTGGTTTACTTTATTTCATGCAGCATCTAGTCTTCTTGCTTACCTTGTTCAGAGCAAATATGTTCCCTTCCCTCTTCATTAGAGAGCACCTAAAAGCATAACCATAAGCTTTCTATGTTCTGCTTCGCTTAAATGGTCAGTAGGCACCTCCACAACAAAGCCCAGCTGGAAAGGGTTTTTAACTTGACCTTTTTTCCTTGCTATCTGGACTGCCTGGCAAACCAGACCTCTGAGCACTGTGAGCTTTTGGCTTTTGTTTTTATCCTTAATACATTTGATTTCAGTTATTCAAGGTACTCGTCTGTGCTTGCTTAGACTACAAACCATTATTTCTACCATTTGGATACCTTCTTATTTCCAGGATTTTCCCAGGCTGAAACAATCATTTTCTTCTGGATATTGGCTACAGCTAACTGTGCCCTGCAGTAATTTCAGCCCTACAGGTTAGAATAATCTGGCATTGCAGGGTCCATTCACAGCAGCTGGCTGTGGGTACTGTAGATTTATTTGGAGATTCGTGTACCAATGAAGGAGAAGCTTTCTCTTCTGAAGCGTTTTTAAGAGTCATAAAACTTCTGCCTATATATAAGCAGAAGGAAACATATTTTCTGTGGTTTCCTAGATGCCCAAACAGGTAAAATGCAATAATATTCAGCTAGAAATTTATTCATGCCTCTTGCTGGGAGGTGATTCCTACCCTTTTACTAAAGGTCCATGATTGATTTGCACAGTGCCAGTTTTCAACATTACCACTTGTATTTTGGAAAGTGATGATAAAAGGAGTTGCTACCTGGCACCATTTGCAAGACAGGGTTTTCCCCAGCCTGACTCCAAAGTGAAGCTAGAAAGAAGGTCAGAAGTTATCCTAGAGAAAAAGCTTTAGCCAGATGAAGAGAACAGGCTACCATTTAAATGACTCGTGTGGTATATCACTAAGCATTTGTTGCTAGTGTAGCCGGACACTTCCCATCAACAGACTGCCACTATATGCCTGTGTTAGCCTCCTGCATTCAGTGAGGCTTATTCTTTTCTATTACACAGTTAAGCTTTTGGTGTTTAGCACCCTTCATGCAAACTTTCCTAGCTGTCACCAGTTGGTTTGACTGTCCCTATTTGTCTTTGCCCTGGTATAGATGAGAAGCACTTGCTATCACAACAGCTGAAAGGCATTTTAAGAAGTTGTTCCCTGCTGCTTTCTGCTGTGTGTTGCTGTTTCCGAGGTGAACATGTGCCTGATTATGCGCTAACTTGAATCCAATCTCAGATAGTAATGATGTTTGCTAGGCTGAAGAACTGGACTTGAGGATTAAACATACATTAGGATCATGGTTTAAATGAGACGCAACAATATTACAAAACTAAAAAAAACTCAGTCCCTTGCAAACATAACATAAACCTGACAGACATGAAAACCAAGGTTAACACATGAAATTTTTTGAAGGGCATATGTGTTGGAATGAGTTTGCATAAAACTGCAGCCTTTTTCTCAAAATGATGAAGGAAATGATTTTGTATTTAATTTTTTTTATCTACGTGATTACATTTGATGGTATTGAGCAAGCATTTTATAAAATGCTCTTGCATCCCAGTTTTAAAAATTTAAAGAGGAAAAATCCAAAGCTGAAGAGCTCAACAGAATAAGCTTCCAGTACTTAAATATAACATTCTCAACTGCTGAAAGACTCACTAAATCAGTAAAGCCACCCTCCCCACTACCGCATAGTAAATATATAAAGCAGAACTGTGCTAAAAGGTGTTTCACAGCCTACAAGTGTGTGATATAACTCTGCTACTGTGCATTTCAAAGGAAAGTGAAAATGTAGACTAAAAGCCTGAGAATTTTAATTCAGAATCTGGAAACGAGTAGCAGCTTACTATTAAGTATCTTGGAAGCCTAAACAGCAGTGTGTTAATTTGAAATGGTTTTGACAATTAAAAAAATATAGATAGCTGCTTTTCATAACACCTAATGTTTTCATTTGGTTTGTAAGTTGTTTATGTTTCATAAGCCTGGATGAGTTTCGGTGAGATTTAGAAACTGGACTACTAAATCACAAAAGTGTTGTGAAAGTATGATTTTTAAAAAAGCCTAAACAGCGCTGCACTTGGTCTTGTTAAAACCTTTTGTGCCTGAGTGTTTCAGTCCTGCAAACTGATCTATGCAGTCTCCCTGCGCTGTGGAACTTAGGGGTGCTTTCCTGCTTCTAAACACAGTGGGATCAGGATGTAAGTCTGCGAGACGCATGGGGCTAGACCAATGCTTGCTGCTTCATTATAACAAAACTGGACCATTTAAATAAAGAATAACAAATAATGAAAGTGTTGAGGCTGACAGAATATTCCATCCTTAGGATTTTACAATGTATGAAAAGAGGACTGGAAATTAAACTGCAAATTTGCCACCATCTAATCCAACTGGAGAGGAAGGTTAGAGGGAAGGGGGTGCAGGCAGCTCAGCAATCAGCAGGAGCTAAGAGTCAGCACGGATGCTCAGGAATAGGTTTTCTGTTTTATTTTTGTCATGGTGCAGAAGGTGCTGCCACAGTTGTGTGAGATAATAACTTCTACTGAATTCCTGGTGGGAAATCCTGTTATGAATACAGCTGCTTACACAGAAAGTGGTGTATACCTCTACCACACTGTTCCCCATACCTCACCCAGCAGAACTATGGCTTTTGTGTAGCAAGATACAAACGAGCCAGCAAGTTGGCATTTTTTGGGGGTTTTTTGTTGGTTTTTTTTTGTTTGTTTTTTTTTTTTTTAGAGGAGAGCAAAAGCATTCTGATTGCTTTCCTCTGTTTTGGTGCTGTGTATCCCTGCCATCTCGGCTGTGATAGTGCCTCTGACCCTCAATCCACTCACAGAAATGCTTCCCTAGGCTGGTCTCCCCCTTTCCCTGCGACAAGCTGTCTGTGGGAGTGAGAAAGCAATTCAGTCTCTGTTCCTGTTCTGACTGGTCAAAGCTCCTGACAAGATGTCAGTGCCTACTGTGACAGCAGTTCTTAGACTTTTTGTGATTTGAATATCGTACTTGGAAAAGAGCCCTGAGCTTGGTGAAATAACTTGACACAGACTCTGAAAGAGCCTTGAGATTTTAAGACCAATCAGTAAACTGCACTGGCTTTGAAATAGGGCCTTTTATTCTGTTACCTCTAGTCATTGCAAGCTGTGGCATCCTTGAACTCTGCTGCTGTTCAGCTGTATTTCGGGTTTGCTTCAGTGCTTTCACAGGGCAGATATAGCCTTAGCTCTGCCTGTGACGGTCAACAATAAAAGTCCATGAAGTTCAACAGCATGAACTTCATGCTATAGGCATGGTATATCTACTGCTTCCTACAAATTTTTATAAAAATGAAAAAAAAAAAAACAGTATGCTGTAGGACAAGCTCTTTGAGCAAGCTGCTGAAGAGCTGCAGAAGACAGCAGTACATTCTGTGCTATGTGGAAGAGGAGTTACTAGATTTCTGCCCTGATACCCTCTAGTCTGTATATCCATCAATAGGCTTTCATCTTCTTCCACTTTACCCCTACCAGAGTGCAATAGTGAAACCTAACATTTTGAAGTTTCACCAGATTTCAGTGGCTTGAGTGGGGTTTCTTCCTTTCTGCAGCAGTGGATCACAAGAGAATGCGAAATCTTTGGCCAAATACCTGCTCCACTAGTCTAGGATGGCAGCTGTGCAGGAGTCACCATCAGCAGACTCTTTCCATCTCTCATTAGGTATTTCCTTGCTCTGTGAAGGATTATTTTATGAGCTGAGGAGCTATACAGTTCAAAATGAATACAGCTAATTATAGTGTCGACTTGTCAACCATTCTAGAAAAGTATAAGAAGTGAGTACGGTTGGGAAAAATTGCTGCAAACATATATGAGTGTTTAAAAGGATGACAGTGATTTCATGGACCACTTACTGTATCAGATGCATCTCTTGACACAACATGAGGGGAAACTTCTCAAAGTATCTTAAGTTGAAGTATGATATACAGTCTCTAACTCTTTATACTATATGAACATAATGTGTGCTTTGGGATATGACAGTAAATAACATACTTCCTATATTCTTAAAGTGTACTAGTGTAGGCCTTACAGAGGATATTGCAACAGCCTCAGCTCCTGCTATTGCTCAGCTGGGTTTCACAGTGCTGCTTGGTGGGAGTGCCCTATGAGTAGATGAATTAAGAAAATAAAAAGAATGATTTTGTTTCTTCTCGTAATAAGACCGCATGAAAATCTCCCTCAAGGAAAAAAGGATTTTTTTTTTTCCCAAACAATCACTTTCCTGAGCATAACCTCATGAAGGCGACTCATTTTACATTCTCCACCATTTCGGGAGCCACGGTATCTGTAGGGCCTGTTCATAGTGTCTGTTAAACAGCAGCAGAAATGCATTTCTTGGCTAGACACTCCAATGAGTTCAATTCTGCAGGCAGAAATGTCTTTTACTCAGAATATTTTTTCTTCCCAGTCTAAATGCATTATGCAAATAATTCAGTTCATAAAAACATAACAAATGTTTGTGTAGATTTTTTTTTTTAAATAGCCCCAAACATGATAGTTCAGGAAGCTAGTGTAATTTTAAGAGCTTAAGAAGCCGCAGCTACAGTATAATAGGATCTGGGTTTTATGCAAATAAAACCATTACGCCCATTACTGGAGCATAACAAAGTAGAAAGACCTCTGCACTTATGGGTAATATGACAAGTGCTTTATTTATGATAACTCTTAGAATTTTCTCCTAGCATTTTCTTGCAGTACCATGTGGTCTCCAAAAGGCAGAGTTTTATGTTGCTGAGAAGAGCTCTCAATATATTAATACAATGCTGAACAAATTACTTGTGCAAAACAAATGTTCTCCTGAGATTTTCGTTTGTTGCCTTTTAGGTCTCTAGCAGTTCAGCATAGTCTTGACATTATGAAGGACTGCACTTCAATATATATGGTTAATATAACATAAACATGGAAGATGGAAAAGTTCTTTGTATGACTAAACTGTTCTTAGACTTTACAAGTACAGTGTATCTAAAGTCAACAAAAAACACTTTGCCATGGATCAAACTTTGGAGTCCCCCATTCATTCTCCTACTGCATCAGGCAGTGGAGTATATGAGTTTTCTAAAGGTCTGTTCAGATGCCCCAATAATCTGAACACCTCAGTTCTCAAGTGTATTTGTCATTTTATCACTCAGGTTTTTCAATTCTACAGTGTCCTAAGGCATAGAAAAGCTGAGCGATTTCCTAAACCTGCAAAAGAGCTGATGTGATCCTTGACCCTGGAAAGCTACGGGAATATCTTGAATATGCTTCATTTCTATGAAGTCTAGCTTGTAATCTTGTGTGTTCAGTGACACCATGCTTTTGATAATTCAATTCCTCCCAATTACACTATGGAAAATACAAACTAGCTACCAGCTAAGGTGTGCCTGAAGTTTATCCACAAAGGGCTGCAGTATACTGACTCTCAGGACCTGAATCTGCAATCAGATTTGTAGACAGGTTGCCTAAGATCCATCCCTAAGCCCACTCACTCAGCTCAGTCATTTGGATTGACTGCTAAGTTGGAGAGGCACCCACCATTCACACTGGAAAAATTTGGGCTCCCTTTTCTTGTCTGCTCTGGTTTTCAGTCATGTTCTGATTTAAAATGAGAGTGATCAGATATTTCTTAATATCACACTTTTTTATGCATCTGTGTATTTATGTATACATATAAACTTACATATATGGAATCCAACTAAAGTGCTCATTGAAAGCACCATCTCATAAGAATTAAACCTGTAAACAGTACTCTTACCTGCCTGTAAAAACAAGCAGTTGCTAGGTTAATTTCCATGATCAAATTGACACAACTACTAGAGTGCAATTAATCTTTGCTCTACGAACTAGAATATGTATTATTTGATCTCTGTTCTATATCGTTGCTGTGCTCTTTTGTGTCAATAGACCTCAGTTTCAGTGCACTGGCATCGCAGTGACTGGTGAAGGGGCTCCTTTGTGTCACTGCAGCTCTTAAAGCTTTGCAATAAAAATTAGTATTAATCTGCTTTGTGAAAAGTAAAAAAATCCATCCAGCTCAGTTATTGGAAGCTTATGGCACATAGTGAGAAAGTCAGTAGCTACAGATGTCTTACTTTTATGGTGATGCTTTTGTTGTATGTCAAAGGTTATAAAGAATAAAACCTCTGGATTTTAGGGAAAGCATGCACTGAAACCTGTTCACTTTTGCTAACAATATTATTTATTCTATTAGAAAATGAAAAGTACGCAAACCTACTGTTGTGGTTTAACCCCAGCCAGCAACTAAGCACCACCCAGCTGCTCATTGATTCCCCCCAGGTGGGATGGGAGAGAGAATCAGAAAGGTAAAAGTGAGAAAACAACTCATGGGTTGAGATAAAGACAGTTTAAGTAAAGCAAAAGATGCGTGCACAAGCAAAGCAAACCAAGGAATTCATTCACCACTTCCCATGGGCAGGCAGGTGTTCAGCCATCTCCAGGAAAGCTGAGCTCCATCACACAGAACAGTTATTTGGGAAGACAAATGCCGTCACTCTGAACGTCCTCCCCTTCCTTCTTCTTCCCCCAGCTGTATATGCTGAGCATGACATCATACAGTATGGAATATTCCTGTGGTCAGCTGGGGTCAGCTGTCCCGGCTGTGTCCCCTCCCAACTCGCTGTGCACCCCCAGCCTCCTCGCTGCTGGGGTGGGGTGAGGAGCAGAAAAGGCCCTGACTCTGTGTGAGCAGGGCTTGGCAAGAATGAAAACATCCCTGTGTTATCAACACTGTTTTCAGCACAAATCCACAACTTCGTCCCAAAAGTCAGGGTTTGTTTCCCCGGTGTGCAAGCAAATAACACACAGAGTGAAGGTATTAGCTATTTATTAGCAGTTCTGCACAGAAAGGGGCACTAGGGGGTCATCCCACAAAGCTAGCGCATACAGGTCAATTTATGCAATTCTATCCAGGTAATATTTGCATAATAAATCTACATCACTACTTGGTTAATCTGTGATTAGCTTAACTTGCTCTCATCTCAAATTAAAGGTACAGTGCATTTTGAATACAGGAGGTGTGATTTTCATATGACAATGAGCTAAGTTCACCTTAAGGACACATTTCTAGCTGATTCATTTAGTATAGCCAAGTTTCTTGGGCAATCAGCCCACTAAAGTTTTCTGGAACAAGACCTACTTGTTCCTTTTATCCTATTGTCCTGTCAAGAATTGTTCTACCCTAATCACTTACATCAGTTCCTTATCTTTGTTAGAAATTACAACTACAATGATTTTGACATCAACAACATAGCCTCATACTAGCTACTGTGAAGAAAATTAACTCTATCCCAGCCAAAACTAGCACACCTACTTTCTCTTTTGTTTCCCACTCTTGTCGGGTAAGTCCCACTCACCACAACCAGTAGTAGGAGACAGAGAAAACTGTGAAATGTTCTAGCAAAATGGGAACAGATAATGTGTTCCTATGCATTTCCAGGATATTATGGTGTGCCCTAGAAAAAAAAGGAAAAGTCCAGCTGTGCTTCTGTCAGCCACAGAGGGAAAGTCAGTTTACAAATATTTGAACTCTTCACAGTCATGTCCATTATGAATCTAATTAATCTTGGCTTAGTTCAATCAGTACAAGTTAAAGCTTATTCTCCTCTCCCCTAACAGGTTAGTGCTGGGGTTGCTATGCCAGTCATTGATGCTTAATTGGGGTTATTTGCAAGAGAAGACAAGCATGCTTTTCAGAAATGGAAGTGACTATTGGGATGGTGATTCTATAGCACTAAGCACCTGTTGGGTGCAATTCTCCCATCTGGAATAACCTCATTAACGTTACCCAGCAGTTAAGACTGCAATGTAATTTGCTTCAGGTTTTCTGTGCAATACATAAAAATGTGATGCCAGCTTCTTGAAGGCATCATGCAGCTGCCAGCTGACCTGTCTCCTTGTCCTTATTCACCAGTGGGAGGGATTTATCAGCAATACCTGCATAAACAGCTTGGAAAATCCAAATCTCTCATGATTTTATTTATTTATGCTGACCTAAATACAGAGCAACTGTAGAAATTCATAGACAAAGCACTTCAAGGGACAATGTCAGCAAACTACCACCCTTTATGTGTGTGGTAGGACATCCAATAACCAATGGGTCTCATCAGGTAGTCTTCATGCAAATGTATGAATGCCACTAAACGGCCCTTGTGAGCTCAATATAGTTTCCCTCGGTGAGAAGTGCTGTAAGCAGAAGTACTTAGATTTACTTTTACTACTGCAGTAAGCAGAAATCCAGATATTGTGCGTAATTTAATGGAGATAGCTAGGTTAGAGAAATGTGCAGGTTATGCTAGCAAGTGTTCAGTATATATAAAGTGGGTTCTGCTATTCCACCTGATCTGGTAGGGCATGGCAAACGTTTGGCTTCATAGAACATCTTCTGAAAAGAAAAAAATATCTATTTATAATCAAATTTATACAAATTTGTTTCTGGAACTATCAGCTTGTGAGACAAACTCCAAACAGGTCAAGGCATTTCTACTTAGAAAAGTCAATCCAGAACACCCAAAGTCTGCTTAAGATTTGTATGAAGCTGTTTTTTTTCGCATGTTTCAGTAACTCAGTTTAATACTTCATTGACTTGCATCTCAAAAGATTTGCGTCCAAGTCTTGGCATTGAAAGAACTTTCCTGCACCAATAGTGAACCATGGGACAGTAAACTTGCCTTTTAAGTCACCCATTCATGTAGAAGGTGGCATGTGATTGCCACCCAGAGGCTGTTTGACCTTTGTGAATTAAATTGTGCTTCCCTAGATTAGAAAACTCTGTGTCATAAACAGCAATGTCAACCAAAAGCTACATACACTGTAGAGAGAATGATCCATCTTTTTCTCTCCTACTGACTCAGTCACTCCTGTGGGGAGGTTGAGTCCTGCTGCTGGCCAACTTGAATCTGGGCTGTATCTAAGAAAGCATTTCTCTATTGCTGCACTTCTAGTCTCAGCACTAGACTTCAAATTAATGATCTTGGCACTTGTGTGGGGATAAACCCAGGGAATGGTGCAAACTGTCGTAAAGAATCAGCTGATGAAGTACTCTAGCATTTGGTCCACTTTAATTACATAGACTTGTTCTTTCATGAGTGCTACTTGTTCTGTAAATTATGAACATTAAGACCAGTTTGTTTGGAGATCATGTTGCTCTAGTTTCTTGAAAACTCATGCAACCAGTATAATGAACAGGCATTCTGAGAAAAGATACAGTAAAATTGCCATGGCATATCAACATGAGTTATTTCGTTAAAAATACTATCTAACCAAGAACTCCACAGGTATGAGGGAAATGTTTTCTGTTACAAAGAGATGGACTAAAATGAGGACAGGAAAAGGACGACAGACAGATGCCTGATAGTAAGTGGAATTACTCAGAGAATCGGTAGAATTATTTAGATGATATAGCATCGTAGGCTTTAAGATTCTGTGGATTTAGTTGTTTAAATTAGCATATGCAGAACCAGAATAGATTTATTGGCTCAAATGAGCATTCCCATCAAATCATATAACCTGGATGTATGCTGGATTCCAGTGTGTGCAATGCTGTGGTGCGACTGGAGTAACCTGCCAGCAGAAATGCATGCACCTAAGACTTCTGGAGATGAAATGCCCGACTCCTTGCAGAACTGACTTCCAACTCTTATTAACACAACTGTGCAGATATAAGTTGGGGGGACTGCAGAGGAAGGAAGATATTAATGATTCAGAAGTTTAAAATTTGGGAGGGGAAAGTAATTAAATATTATAAATTGGATATTTTTATAGCCCAGGATTTCAGAGAACGAACAGTAAAAGAAAGGTTTCTTTCTCTTTACTTATTTTTTCAATTGATCTCTTATCCACCAACAGAAAGTTGTAAATATACAAAGATATCCTCTGTTCCTATTTATTATGAAAATATAGCACTGAACCATAATAATTTTTTTCTAAGGAAAAACTAATTTAAACCAGAACATTACATCTCTTCACAAAGAAAAATGCCTTTTTTTTAATAGAAAAGGGAATCATTAATACAGATCTAGTTACGTCATGAAGCTTTTCAAAACTATAGGAAAAATATCAATTAAATTTAAAGCAGCCTTTTGAAACTACTTATTGCTGAGAGATTATACACCTAACTAGTCTGGCCTGCGATACTATACCTTGGTGTCTTGCTGAATGTGCTAATAGTGTTTGCTGAAATTGAAGATCGGCTTTGACAAAATATGAATCCTTTCTGTCATGTGCAATACACATTTGGTTGGTTGCAAGTGACTGACATTCCTACTCTGCTTTCTAACCCAAAATATTTATCAGCAAATCTGGTAGAATTTTCTGGTACTTGCAGCTCCCATATAATTCCCATATGAGATGATGGATTTTGCTGCATTTAGACCTTCAGCATACAGGTTGACAACTTTTGTTAGGCATATTCTTCAGCTTAAATTGCCAGCTTAATGTAAATAAAAATGATTCAACTGTATTTCTTAAATAAGATAGAATGAAATACGTTGTTGTGCTATATAATTTCTTACCAGCATTTAATTGAGAATCCCTAGTGTTTTGAAACTGATACTAAAAATTTGGTAGGAGGCTAATCTACTATCATGGCTATGCCTGCACTTGGCCTGATGACAGGGCTGAGAAACATCATTTTCCACATACTCAGCGGAGGCTTGTCAGAATTTGCTGAATTCTCTGATGATGCGTCCTTTCGTGCGGGGCTGCTGGGGCTCTTTTTTAATGTCCCTGTAAGCGCTGGTCCTGCCAGCCAGGGCTGCTCTTGGCCCAGGCACTGGAACCGCGAGGCAGCCCAGCGGCAGCAATGGTAGCTTAGCCTTTGGGTGCAGCCAGACGGCAGGCAGTATGTGTTGGATGAGACAGCCCATCCCGACTCAGGATGAGCAGAATACTGGTGCACTTAAACTGGGAGTGGGGCAACAGCAGAGAGAAGCTGGGAGAGCTACAGGTTTACGAGAAAACAAAACTTTTTTTCTCTTGTCCTCTTTAATTTTGTTCCATATGAAAAGTACACTCCTCTCCCTGCTATAAATTGCCCCATTAACTAAAGATACATGCTTCTGATCTAAAAATACCCTCTGAGAGATGACCAGTGTGTATCTGACCATAGTTCCATCTGATGAAATTGGTCTTTTTCCACTTAAAAAAAACCCACAAAATCTTAGGTAAATTAAACTCTTTTCAGTTTACGCACATGAAGCCATCTTTACTTTTATGATTGTCTAGTAAGCTTTTCATGGCAACGTACTTGTTTTATTGCAACTGCATCATTTTCCTCTGAACTGGCATGACACTGACAAAATCGTACTATGATGAACTAACAATGGAAGCAGCTTTTTATTTTTATTGTGGTACATGGGAAAGAGAAGGTGAAAAAGTTGCAACAAAATAGCCAGTAGTTTTGTGGTGTTTGCCTAAGGTAGTGCAAAAACAATACAAGCCTGATGACATGTAAATAACAGTCTTCTCGAACAAGAGCAATTACCTTGTACTCTCCTTCCTTTAAACAGATCTAATGTTATGCCTGTAATTAGCAGTTTCTTGAAATGGTGGTGCATGTTTGCAGTAAACATGCATTAATCAGCCCTGCAGAATGATTTTTTGGGTGTTCATTATTATAACTATTTCTGGGACAAATTGTCAGACTAGCTGGCTTTCTGTAGCTGTAATTGTGAGGCTTAATACTACTCAAAGAGCTAGAATGTTTCTGTTTCCGCTAAGATCCTGTTTATTATATTCATTCAGATAGAGACTCATGGAAGCAGTGGATTTGAAAGAAAAGGGTAAACTATTTCAGAGAACAGGGCATTTAAATACGCGGTTTTGGTCTTACTGAATCTCCAGTTTGGGGAATTTGGAGAGAGCAGAGTTGGCTGATGGTTTACTGCCAAAAATACTGTGCCAGACAGGCTGTTCCAGTTCATCACCCTGAATTGCTTCAGCTATTTTTTTCAGTTTCTCATACAGTAGAGAAATATATATGTTTATAAGTTCACAGATGACTTGAGAAATTTCTGTTACCATCCTATTCAGAGTAGACAGTTGTTCTGTTCTGTTTTGGTGGATTTTTCTGGAGTATCCATTTCATGCTATTCCTCCATAACTTGAACTCAACAGTACCTACCATCCTGTAGGTAAGTACTATCTTTTAAATCAGCATGAGTACTTTCACCCTCAGAGCCCCTACAGCAAATGTATCAGGAGGAGATTTTGAAGGATCTGATGAGTTGTACTAGCTGGGTCTGCTCCTTTTATATTGAATTTTGCTGCTTTTCTATCTTCCTTGCCTTACTTGCCTAGCTGTCATTGCAATAGCTAATAATCTGTTCAATAGCATACAAAAAATTTGCCTCAATCTTGACTGCTGCTGATGCACCACAGCTATATAGAGGGATAGAATACCACTGGAATATAGCTCAGTTAAAACTGAGATAATTAAATTTAAACATTACATATATTCTAGACTACTCACTTTTTGTAGACACATAAAGGCCAAACACTCAGGTCAAATCTGTGGGCCGTGACCATGTCATTTGCTTTAACACGACAAGCCTGACTTGGTCTGATGCTGTCAGCATTCCCCGCTGTGTGACTGGTCAAATCCTTGAACGTTCCTTTGACTTATCTGTATGTATTCAGGCACGACAGCACCTGAAATATGTACCCGATAGGTGTATGATACTCCACAATAAGACCTATACATGCTATAGCTCTAGAGGGAAGAGAGGAGAGAAATGCCTTTCCCATAAGAGAAGCACCCTAGACTTTTAGCATCCCTGCCAGCCTTGATAGAGATGAGTGGTGCCCAGTAAGTAGCGAAAGAGATTTGCCACAAGAGCAAACATGGAGGCTTTTTCCTATGTGCCTTTTCTTTGTTTCAATCAAGTGTAACTTGTTTTGCATTTCATAAAACACAGCTTGGGATTTTGAAGGTGGTGGCGTTTCCATTACCCGTGAGCTCTGCCCACCTCCTTTGCTCCTGAAAAGGAGTCTTACTATGAGAAAAAACAAAGCCTAGAGTGGCAAATGATGCATGAACTAACACATCCTTACATTCTGCTGTGCTTTCATTTGTGATACGATACTCAGTTCATATACAGCTATCAAAACACATGAAAACCAGAAAAAAAAAGCACTGAGCACTGTAATTTTTTTCTCTTACTCTGTTAGTCTATGCTGATCTCCACAAAACTTAAAAGTTACATAATTATGTAATTTGAGAAGAAAATAATTAATCACATATATAATTCCTGCCACCAAAAATAGCAGTGTTTTTAAAATAACACCTTCACAGAACCATACAGGTTTCACTGATCTTCCCTCTTTTACAACTTTAATTTGAAGTTGGGTTTTGTCTAAAAACCATTGCAGATGAAGGGCTTTTGGGCAAAGAAACATGCTTGATCAACACTGACACGTGATCGCATGTGATTACAAATGTGAAATACAGTCTCAAGCCTACCCCGAGATATTTTAAAGGGATATTTTTATAGTGTGTTGCTCTATCCCAGTAAACAAAGTGACTTTTAAAGTGTTGTCAGGAGAGCCATGAAAATCACATGAGCTTTTAGAATTTTCTCTGTTCATGACCATAATAATTTAAATAATGTTGAGGATGTTCTCTATCAGAACTGCACATTAGCATTGAACTCATACTAAACAGCAGCCAAAGCTACATACTCTCCGCTGACAAAATTATTTTCTAAGGGCAGATTCTGTTAACCCTACTCATGTCAGGGAAGTTCATTGTCCTTGAGAAAATTATGAGGAGGTAGAGTAGATTATATGCTCTGAATTAATATCTAAGTCAAATTCTGCCCAAATCTCACTTGGTTTTGTTTTTTTTTTTTATCCACAGTTCTGAGGTTTCTATGTAAAAATATAAATGTTCAGATTATGATGCCTCAAGGTTTTATTGAGACTATGATTTGACATGCAGCTACTCTATATTATAGCAACATTTCCAGAGAACAAACCTGTGGGAGAAGTAATGCTGATGCCAGTGTAAAATTCTAATCCTTTGTAAGCATCCATATGTGAGTTTTGTATAATCTTTGCATTCCTCTAAATCAGTTTTAATTCTAAAACTGTTTTACAATTAAAAAGGAGTATACTATATTCCTAGTTTTGGTATGATTGGAACATCTGCGAGACTTCAGTGTGACTGTGAAGGTTTGATAAGCAAAACATTCACAATTTAATAAGTGCTGTGGATTGCTTTAGCTGGATTTCTTTGGGTATTGCTTTAGCTTGGGGAGAAAAATAGCCTGCAAAAGTGCTGAAGAGTGAAAGAGTTAACTTGGGATTCATGGAAAATGAGGTAGATAGCTGGGATTAGCTTGCTGGTATGTACATCTTAAGCTTGAAAATTAAGCTTCCAGCTGACCAGTCAAGTTACATGTAGCTAAATAGTGTTCAACCATGTTCTAGTTTTGACTGGGATAGAGTTAATTTTCTGCTGGTAGCTGGTACAGTGTGTTTTGGATTTAGTGTGAGAATAATGTTGATAACACATTGATGTTTTAGTTGTTGCTAAGTAGCACTTAGATAAGTCAAGGACTTTTCAATTTCCCATGCTGGGCCAGTGAGGAGGTGCACAAGAAGCTGGGAGGGAGCACAGCCAGGACAGCTGACCTGAACCAGCCAAAGGGATATTCCATACCATAGAGCGTCATGGCCAGTATGGAAACTGGGGGAGCTGGCTGGGAGGGGCCGATCACTGCTCAGGGACTGGGCTGGGCATCAGTCAGCGGGTGGTGAGAAATTGTACTGTGCATCACTTGTCTTTTCTTGGGTTTTATTCTTTTGTTTTATTCCTTTTCATCACAGTTATTATCGTTGTTATTATATTTTATTAT
>NW_009600181.1:0-227 GCF_000690535.1 Cariama cristata
TGCTGCATCCAGCCCAGCTGCTAATCCTCTCCCTGCAGTTGTGTGAAAAATGATACTGCTTCCCTCTCGGCTTGGTTTGTTGGAAGAAAAAGGGAAATGTGGCAAAATTAAGACACACACCCCCCAAAAAAAGAAGTCTGTAGAAGATAATCTCCTGCGGTTCCTAAATTGCACCGAGCAATTGGTTTATTGCAGGAGAATTGCTCAGCTTGGATAATAGGATCAGG
>NW_009600182.1:0-319 GCF_000690535.1 Cariama cristata
ATCCAGCCTTTGTTTCCTTTGTGCGGAGGCCAGAGCAGGGCCGGGCTTTGCTGCCGCACAAAGACATCTCTTGGTGGGGTTTGGTCCCTTTGTCCCTGCTTTAACCCCGGGGCTGGGGATGGAGGCGGGAGATGGGTCCCGCTGGTGTTTGGAGGCATCCCCCCTCTCTGCCCGAGGGGGCAGAGGGCTGGGACCTGAGGGCTCTGCTGGTATCAGGGTCAGGAGCTCGCAGGGAGAGGAGCAGGGTGTCCCCTGGCACGGGGACCAGGCCCTGTTGGCAGGTCCCGTGCTGCGCCCCCGGGACGGGCGGGAAGCCCCG
>NW_009600182.1:347-1737 GCF_000690535.1 Cariama cristata
CCCGCTGAGTCTTGCTGCTCTCACTGGGGAGAGGCCTCACCCCCGGGGAATAGGTGCAGACTGGTGGCTTGCCTGGGGGGGACAGAGGTCTCTGCTGGAGGAGCTTCCTAAGAGTGGGTGAGAGAAGCTGGGCAGCCTGGGTCAACCCCAGCTAGCTGTGGGCAGGAGGAAAGGGCTGCTTGTGCTCACCTGGCCCCAGGAATCCCCCAGCGACCCTTGGTCCTTCCACACCCAGTGCAGAGCCTGGGAAGGCTCTGGAGCAAACCTGTGTGCATCGTCCAGAGTCGCTGCCGAGGGCAGCTGGGGTGGTCGCAGGCTGCACTGCTGGGGTCATGCTGCAAATATTTGCTGGGGAAGTGAACCAGTCTGGGAAGCTCCCATTTGATGCCTGAGTCGGTAGGGTGCTGGATGAAGTGGGCTTGGGGTGCCCCTGCCCACAGTGTCAGAGGCGTGTGCTCGTAGGGGGGTCCCTGGCACAGGAGCCCCCGCTGCCCGAGGGCTGCTGCATGCCCATCGCTGCCCGTCTGTGCAGGTACAGGAAGGCAGCACTGAAATGGCACCCGGATAAAAACCCAGACAACAAGGAGTACGCCGAGCAGAGGTTCAAGGAGATCGCCGAGGCATACGAAGTGCTGTCGGACAGTAAGAGGCCATAGTGCTGTCTCACGTGTCCCCCCGGCCCTTGGGGCTGCTCACCCTGGGGTGTCCTGCTGCTGGGCTCACCCAGGTGGCATCCCTAGACGTCCCCAGGAGTCAACAGGTCCCTCCAGCCCTAACCACTGGGCTTGTGGGGCTTGGTTACCTCCCCACGTGTCCTGCAAAACAGCTCTTTGGAGAGATGCTGAGGTGCTGACCTCCAGGATGAGGTCTCCCCAGTGGGGCTGAGGCTTGTGCATCCTCGCCCAGTACCCCGACTTAGGTTTGGGAGCGGTGCTGGTGTGGCGGAGGCTCATGCCACCCCCCTCCTCTTGCTCCTTGCTGTTCTGCACCACGTCTGGGGGAAGCATTGGGGGTCCTGCCCATGCCTGGCAGCCGGCTTCCCCGCAGCCTCCTTTCCTCTCCTTCCAGAGCAGAAGCGCGATATCTATGACCGTTACGGCAAGGATGGGCTCATGGGGGCAGGTGAGTGGGTGAGCAGGGCCGTGGGGGGTTACTGCAGCTCTGGATACGGCCCCGTCTGAAGACCTGGTGTGGGTCTGCCTCCTGCGGGGCTCCCTGCCCTTCAGGGGGTTCCCACTCAGGGCTCTGCTTAACACTGGGCCTCTTCCTTCCAGCAGGACCAGGGGGCTCCAGGGCCGATGCTGGGGCCCCTGAATTCACCTTCACCTTCCGCAGCGCTCACGACGTCTTCCGGGAGTTCTTTGGTGGGCGAGACCCCTTCGCAGATTTC
>NW_009600182.1:1868-2177 GCF_000690535.1 Cariama cristata
GGCTTGCCAAGCTGGGGGGGCAGTGCTGATGGGGGGGTCCCTGCCTTCCAGATGAGATGCTGCCCTTCTCTGAGCTGCGAGGACCTGGCCCTCGGCACCATGGGGGAAGTCACTTCTTTTCCCCCTTCCCAGGATCCTCAGGTAGGAGATGCTGCCAGCCCCTACCCAGCAGGGATGTCCCGGGACACTGCGTCCCCCAGCGCAGGGTCTGTCCCCTGCCTTCCTCTTGCCCGCCAGCCTGGCACCGACCTTGTCGCTCCCTTCTCCAGATTTCTTCGCCTCGTCCTTCAGCTCCGGCGCCGATGCAGG
>NW_009600183.1:0-1700 GCF_000690535.1 Cariama cristata
CCCAGGGCCCCTGCTGCCACCCCCGGCCCTGCCAGCCGCCCACCCTGGGCTGTGGACCCCTCGTTTGCCGAGCGCTACGCCCCGGACAAGACGAGCACGGTGGTGAGCAAGCACAGCCAGCCGGCCACGCCGACCCCCATGCAGAACCGCAGCTCCATCGTGCAGGCAGCCCAGCAAGCCCCCGAAGGGCCCGGCCGTACACCCCTCTGCTACAAGTGTAACAAGGTCATCAGGTGAGCCCTGGCCACCACTGCCACCGTGCCAGCGTCCTGAGCCTCGGCGTGGCTGACGGGGCTCTGTCCTGTCGCAGGGGACGCTACCTGGTGGCACTGGGACATTATTACCACCCCGAGGAGTTCACTTGCTGCCAGTGCAGGAAGGTGCTGGATGAGGGCGGCTTCTTTGAGGAGAAAGGCTCCATCTTCTGCCCCAAGTGCTACGACACACGGTATGCGCCCAGCTGTGCCAAGTGCAAGAAGAAGATCACCGGGGTGAGTGTCCCTCAGCCTGCCCCACACCTCCTGTCCTTGCTCCCCACTCACCTACGGGTGCCTGGGTCTGTCCCTTCCCGTCTTGATGCCATCCCATGGGATCCCTTGTCCCTTTCTGCCCTGGGTGAGCCTCCCCCACGGCGCAGGGTGTCTCTCCCCCCGGCTGACAGCCGTTCCCCTCCAGGAGGTCATGCACGCACTGAAGATGACCTGGCATGTGCAGTGCTTCACGTGCGCTGCCTGCAAAACTCCCATCCGCAACCGTGCCTTCTACATGGAGGAGGGACAGCCCTACTGTGAGAGAGGTAGGACGCAGGGACTCCATGTGTCACCCTGGGGGTGACATGGCCCTGGGGCACCAGGCACCATCGGGGCTCAGCAGCTGCCCACGGGGTGGGAGGGTGAGCTTCCGTGCGCTGCGGAGCTCCCCCTGAGCCGTGGGGAATGCAGGGACCCCGCTCCCGCAGCCCCAAGCCATCCATCCATCCCAGTCCTCGCCGGCTGCCGGGTAGTGCCATCGCTCCCGTGTTGCCATGGTGATGACGGAGGATGTACATCAAAGGCAAGTGCTGCATCCTGGGAGATGAGGTTTGCCTCCTCCCTGCGGCCCGGTGGCAGCCAGAGCCACCCTGCATGGCACTCGGGTGTCTCAGGCATTGTCCCCCTGGGGCTGGCAGTGAGTTGTCCCCAGGCTGTGCCCGTGGGATCCCAGCTGAGCTGCAGCCCTGCTGCCCTGGGAAGAGGGGCTGCGGTGCTGGGGAACGCTGACCTGGGCTCTGCCTCTGCCCGCAGACTATGAGAAGATGTTTGGCACCAAGTGCCGTGGCTGCGACTTTAAGATTGATGCTGGGGACCGGTTCCTGGAGGCGCTGGGGTTCAGCTGGCATGACACTTGCTTCGTCTGTGCGGTGAGCCATCTGCCTCCCTCTATGGCTGCTGGGGGGGGGTGGTGGGGTGGCTCTCCCTGGCAGTCGTGCCCTGCATGGGGTACGCCAGCAGCGTGGGGTCCCTGCTGCCACAAGGTTTTCCCCACTTGGCTCTGTGCTGGTGGCTTGGGACCCTGCTCTGAGCCTCCGGCTCCCTGACACCTGTGTGACACCAGTGCTGAGCCCTGGGCCATAAGGGGGAACCTGGGGGCTGGCTCGACCCCCCTGACCTGACCGGCTGCGCTCTCCTCCCCAGATCTGCCAGACCAACCTGGAAGGGAAG
>NW_009600184.1:0-2003 GCF_000690535.1 Cariama cristata
TCTACCAACCAAACTGATTCTGTGATTCTTTGAAAAGGTCAGAGCTAATGATATGCAATAGACCCCTCAACCACAGTTCCATGAACCTCTCAGTTGCACATGGAGATGCATCGGATAT
This sequence comes from Cariama cristata, assembly GCF_000690535.1. Classification (NCBI taxonomy): domain Eukaryota; kingdom Metazoa; phylum Chordata; class Aves; order Cariamiformes; family Cariamidae; genus Cariama; species Cariama cristata. The sequence goes on from NW_009600184.1 coordinate 119, forward strand.
TAATGACAACGACTTCTCACAACCTGTGTCAGATTTGACCCAGGGACTAGATATGGAAGGTACATGTAATGAGAAAAATAAGTAACTGCAAGTATAGTTATTATTTGCTCCATCTAGAGTTCTGGTAGTTTAACTGGGCCAAACTGTGGTGGTAAAGTTTGATTTGCCAAGTGTGGTACAGCTTCTGTCCTACAGCATCACTGGTCAAACCACCACAGGATGCTGAAGAAATCCAGGACCAGGCAAACCAGTCAGCAGCAGATTGAGGTCACTGCTAGAAAGCAGAATGAAAACACACAGCAAGAGCGAGCAATAGGAGTGAAGTAGGAAATAGTCAAACATTGGCACCTCCAAGCCATTATCTCAATGTTTCTCAGCTGCTCAAGTCAAGCATTCACAGAAAAGGATTCAGAAGATGAGGATGGATGGTCAGAGATGCCTTTTCATCACTTGTCTTTCCCCTGCCTGGCCTCAGACCCTCATGTAGGAGCTACCACTTTTCCAGCTTCCTAGCAAAAAAGGACACAGTGCACATGCTGTTTATGGTAGCTCTCTCCTGGAAGACCGTGAAGTTTTGTAAGCTCCAGCTGTTTGAATCCAAGATACCACATACCCTACTCCTCTATGCCAGAGACCAGCACTTCCCAGGGACACCATCTTACTAGTGAAGAGTGGCCCAGCTCCTCCATCCTGGCTGAGGACCCCACTTTGCTTTGCTTTCTACTTTGGTTTACACCCACTGCTCTCCTGCTTGGTCTTATACATAGGTATACGCTTTCTCCATATGTATATACTTATGTTATCGATTCATATGGTAAGTCACATGCATTCCAGTAATAGGCATTACTTCAAGTATTTTTGTAATACATAAATATTCTGTACATGCAAATACATAGCTATCATTAATATTTGCTCATACCCTTCTCCATCCGACTTTTCATTAACTTTTTATCATGTTATTACTCAAAAGAAACAAAGGCCATAGTTTGATTTGCTTAGCACAGAGATGCACAATTAAATGCCTAGAAACTCTGAATACTACCCATGGTTTCTAAACACATACTGCAGGACTTCAACCTCAAGAGCTCAATCTTCAAGCCACTAAGAAAATCTCAGCAAAGAATAAGGAATGAAGCAATTATATTTAAAAGATAGACTACTTTTGCTGTATTGGAGAGAGCCATACAAACCTCAAAGTCCTCTCCACGTCAAGTTATTAAAAAGTATATAACAAGAAATCAGACCATCTAGAAACTCTTGCGCAGCCTGATTGTAGAAGATCAGTGGTGAGTTGACTTGGGCTGGACACCAGGTGCCCATCAAAGCTGCTCTGCCGCTCCCCCTCCTCAGCTGGACCGAGGGGAGAAAATATAACAAAAGATTTATGGGTTGAGACGAGGACAGGGAGATCTCTCAGCAATTACCGTCATGGGCAAAACAGACTCGACTTGGGGAAATTAGTTTAATTTATTACCAAACAAATCAGTAAGATAATGAGAAATAAAACTAAAAGTTAAAACACCTTCCCTTCACCCCTCCCTTCTTCCTGGGCTTAACTTTACTCCCAATTTTCTCTACCTCCTCCCCGCCAGCAGCACAGGAGAACAGGGAATGGGGGTTGGGGTCAGTTCATCACACCTTGTCTCTGCCGCTCCTTCCTCCTCACGGGGAGGACTCCTCACACTCTTCCCCTGCTCCAGCATGGGGTCCCTCCCATGGGAGATAGTTCTCCACGAACTTCTCCAACATGAGTCTTTCCCATGGGCTGCAGTTCTTCACGAACTGCTCCAGCCTGGGTCCCCAGTGGGGTCACAAGCCCGGCCAGGAAACCTGCCTCAGTGTGGGCTACTCTGTCCACGTGTACCCAGGCCCTGCCAGGAGACTC
>NW_009600184.1:2013-18473 GCF_000690535.1 Cariama cristata
GGGCTTCCCACAGGGTCGCAGCCTCCTTTGGGCATCCCCCTGCTCCAGCGTGGGGTCCTCTCTGGGCTGCAGGTGGAGATCTGCTCCAGCGTGGGCCTCCATGGGCTGCCGGGGGACAGCCGGCCTCACCATGGGCTGCACCAGGGGCTGGGGGGAATCTCTGCCCCAGGCCTGCAGCACCTCCTCCTCCTGCTGCACTCACCTGGGGGTGCACGGCTGTTGATCTCACATATTCGCACTCTCTCCTCTGGCTGCAATTGTGCATTTGCTCAGCAGTTTTTCCCCTTCTTCACTACATTATCCCAGAGGCGCAACCACCGTCGCTGATGGGCTTGGCCATGCCCAGCGGTGGGTCTGTCTTGGAGCCAGCTGGCGTTGGCTTCATCAGACATAGGGGAAGCTTCTAGCAGCTTCTCACAGAAACCACCCTTGCAGCCTCCCCCACTACCAAAACTTTGCCATGCAAATCCAATACAAGATCTTGATAATTCCTAGCTTAGACTTCATTGAAGTGCTAATAAAGCTTGAGATTAGTATGACGAAAAGTCATACACAAAAACACTACAAGCTACAGTCCTGCTTATATCAAGCAGTAATGAGGTGAACCTCCTCTAGTTTTGAAGAATTAAACAAGAGAGTTTAATGAATGTTGCTCAACTGCAGTTAATGGCAGAAAGATCTTATCAAACTATCTGAAGAAAATAAAAGTTTGCTTGGTAAAGACAATACTGTTGATGTAATAAGACCTATGAAGCATTTGATGTGCTGTTTTTAATATTTGAATTAGGGATCTAGAACTATATAAAATAACTGTTTTACATATTATGTAAGTTAACCATCAACTGATGGTTCTTGACGTCTAATTGTAAGTGGGAAATTATTACTGAGTAGGTATCTTTCTAGTAGGATCTCACTGGAATTTTTTCCCACATCATCATATTTTTATTAATAACCTGTAGAAAGCATCTAGCCACATCACTTCTGGTAAAGTTTTCAGATAAAGGAAAGACTGAGAAGTGATAAGTAAGGATAAAAGTAGATCACCTATATAAAAGGATCTGCATTGTATAGAGATCTAGCACAGTCATATATGTGTTTCAGTGCCAACAATGAAAGGCTGTTCATCTAGAAGAAAATACACATCATATTTAGAAGAAGGGAATTCTGGATTGTAAGATTTTCAGGCAGTATTTCCAAACAAATAAGAAATAGTGTTCATGGCAGAGAGCTGAATATGTGTTTCTGAGTAGCCATTGTGGCTACTATGTGTAGGGATATGATTTAGTGGAATAAAAAGGAAAATAGTTGAAGGTTATATCGCCTTGATATTGGAGTGTCTGCTGTTGGAATTCAACACTACTGTCCACAATTTAAGGAAGCTGTTTAAAAAAATCAGAGAGTGTTCAGAAAGGAGGTAGGAGAAAAATTGAAAAGCTGCAAAACATGAATGCAAAGATTAAAAATGCTGGTGGTAATGTTATGTTATTAACTTGATCAGTTCACACCTGGGTCCAGAGTCTTGATGATCCATGCCATATTTCTGTTGACTCAGTCTCTGTGTCTAGTTTTGGATGAATCTACTATTGGCATGGTTTAGAAGATCTGATGTTCTTGAGCTTCACCACTATTGACTGTGTAATTGCAATTTGTCCCCTCTGAATACTCCTGTGACAAAGTTAGCAAAAGAGTAAGCCCAAGATGTAGAGGCAGATAAAAAGTTGCAAAATACCACCTTGGCTAATGAATTTATCTCTGTAATTAGAGTGTGGAAGTTGCTGTATTTTATGCAAATGTTTAGGAACGAACAACATAGATATTTTCCCCTTGCCTTGCCTTCAGAAGCACATCTATACACAAGGTCTGTCTCTGTGCAAATATCCCTGGTGTGAGAAAGGCCTGCTGGATAGCTGGAAAGCTTGTGTTTGCCTCTGCCACAATGAAGTATGGAGTTAAGTGATGAGAGTCAGAGGTAAGGAAGGGCCTATAGTACAGAGCCACCAACCTGACTTGAGCTACTTGCTCAAATCTGAATCTGGGCATTGCTACCAAGGCAGCAGAGGTAATACTTTGAACTTATCAGAGAGAAGGTCAAAAGAGCAGATTTTCTTAAACCTGCAGTTATCTACATGGGAAAGATGACTTTGAAAAGTGCACAGTTCTTCAGTCTAGCAGAAAGATACGATAAGATCCAACACCTGGAAGCAGAAGTGAGAACAATTCAAGCTAGACGTAAGGCTTGTATTTTTGACAATGTGGGTAATTAGGCATTGTGAACTAGCAAGTCAGGACTGCAATGGACTTTTCATCACCAGAAAATGTTAAGATCGGGTATTTCTCTAAAAGATACATTCTGTTCAACCATAGCTGTAAGACTAGCAGCAGAAATTAATTCAGGGAAGTTCTTCGGCTTATGTTATGTGGAACAGAAGAAGATTAGAATAGATAATCATAGTATTCCATTTTGCCTTAAAATCTGCATAATTGTGAGTTTGAAAAGAAAAGAGAAAATGCAAAAGATTTATGGAAAAGATAGTTCAATTAAGTAGATGTAGTAAGAAATTCTATTCTATGGATGCACTTCTCTCTTTTCTGCAGCTGAGACTCAACCCATTATATTCGATCAGACTTTCAACAGTATTGACAAGATTTGTTCAGGGGCTAGAAGACTGTACCTTCAGCTTAGCTTCCACCGTGGATCCACTGCACTTTCCTAAGCAACCGCACAAAGTTTAAAACAGGACAAAGTTGTCTGTTGTCTCCAGGGTCAGCAATATGACACAAAATAATTGAGAATGAAAACTGCAAGCTTAGGTAGACTGGAGAGAACTAAGCATCTACTTAGACCTGTAAGTTATATGATGGTGCCATACTTCAAAGCAATAACTTAACCCATGACTCTGACAAGTCCGTCTGCTCGATGCTCTGCTTACCCAAGCACTGAAGTGCCAGTTCAGCAGATGACCTGAACCACCCATTCCTCTTCCCTGATGACCAAAATCTAAATGATATTTCCAGAAATGTCATATTCTTTGCATCATTTTTCCCTTTTTCACAGCTCTTGCAAATCTCTCAGACACCTGGAATTCTAGTCCGAGGAACAAATCCTTCATCTCCCACAATGGCAATAAACTATCAGAATTTGGGATTAGAAATAGGTTGCAGCTGCCACGTATAATGCCAAATATAACGCAGAACGGAAAAAGTCAGTCTTTACTGCTTCCCTAAGAAAAGAAAAATTAACCCTTGACTTGCAGTTTAATAGTTACCTCTTATTTGAAGCACTTTTTCTTCCAGTTATTTCCAAGAAAAGCTCAGAATCAGAGCCTGCTTATGCTTGCTGCCAGTTAAACTTCTAGGGGTAGTTTTTAGAACTTTTGAAAAAGAGAAGTTCATCTTCCGTGAACCTGTGCATTGCCTAACAATGCCCATAATCATTTGCTCCTCATTTCATCAATTTCTACATTTATTATAGTTTTATCACATATTAGAGATAGCTAACATTTTTTGCATGGTTACCAGACCCTCTCTAATGTCAGAAAGAAGCTGGGTGTATAAAGATTTCAAAGATTAGGATCACTGCATGGCTAGCAGAAGTCCTATTTATTTCTAAGATATCATAGCAGCTGAGATCAGATGAGGTATTTGGGCCAGTAGGTCGCAGTTTCACTGGGAGACAGGATGGTGTGTTCTGTGAGGGATCTTAAGCCCAACTAAACTGGGCAGTATTTCATGCTGCGAAGTCTTGCAAGCTTCTCTCGTGGGAGACAGCAGTGACCATCAGACATCCGCATTCTACTGGAGCTGGCTTTTAAAAACAGCCACATTAAATTGTATTGCGGGTCTGAGTGTGTATGCAGACAAACCGAAGCAATAATTTTCATGAACACACTTGAACATTGTTTACGTCGCTACTAAGCTTCAGATAATATTCTGTTTTGAAAACCATATATCAGCTATGTCTGTTCACATATGAGATGACAAAAGATGGAAAAATACATCATGGTGCAACTCACAAGAAACTTCCCCTGAAGAACTGACTCTTCAGCAGCAGCATGGAGTAGGTGCTTTGCACAGCCTTCTCCAGCAAGCCCCCATCTTCACAGCATTGCCTTTTGGTGGCTCACACCCCCACGCTGCCCTTTGTCCGGCCACAAGGGACGGCCACTGCCGACAATGGCTCCATTCTAGGAGACAGGAAGACCACTCATACGTTAAAATGGCAACTGTCTATACAGCATCCTCTGTGGCAACTAAATGAATGTCAGCTTTGTCTTAGGCTCTGTTTCTCATATAATTTCTGCTTTATTTTAAATTGTACCTTAGCTACACATATAACTCTTTGAAACATAACATTCTTCTGCCTCCAGTTTTGGATCTTCTTTCTAACACCAAGCAGTTGATGGCTTATATAGACATGCCTGGCTCATGTATCTGTTTAACCACGGAAGCTTCCCAAGCTGTGGAGTCATGCAGAGAGCAGACTCACAACTTGGTGCAATGTGAAAACGCAAACCTTCCTGGCACACCTGTATTTTGTGTGCACCCTCTGCTCAAATTTCTGCAGTACTCAAAAATGTGATAATACTTTCACTGAAAAGAAAAGCAGTCCCTGAGATTACAAGCTTGGGTAACAGCATAGAAAGGATGCCATCTGAGAAAGAAAAATATCAAAAAAAAAAAAAAGCCACAACTTCCACAAGGAAAGCACAAGCAACCTTCAAACCTTAAAACAAGTGCAAGAAAATCACTGTCATTTTCTGTCCCACTTCCTATGGGTGTCAAGGAAGGACTGGGTCTGGATTTGGTGTCAGAAAAGGGTAAGGAAACTGCAGACCAGTACAGGAGGTGTAGCTGCAAAGATGCATGGCTGAGAAGGACACAGAGGAGAGGAGCAAGTCAAAACAAGCTCAGTTTTGGAGTCTGAAAACACAGGCTTCCTCACTTTAAGAAACCCTTTTGTGCCAAAGCATCTAGAAAGCAAATTCTATCCTGGAGAAATCTTTCCTCAATTCCTTACCGATTTTTTTCTTCTTGCCCTTTTTTTCCAAATAAGAGACCTTATATTCAACAATATCTTGTTACATACTAGTGCATATTAAGGAAAGAACAGGCTCAGTTCAGATTTTTCTTGTTTACAATTTCAGGCTGAATTCTGCCCTCCAGTCCTGACTCCAACGGGAGTAACACTTGTGTAATTGAATACAGAATGCAACCCTTAGGGTTTTGGCCTGACCAGTAACAGAACTTTATGTGTGTTTAATTCATTTTTAGGTTTAGGCATTTTTTCAAATTGGGGCATAAGTTCTGCTCTCGTGTTAGGAATGAAAATTATAAAAAAGGGCAGAAACTTATCTTTGGTTTCAGTACAGTCGTACATCCATGCATACATACATATATAACGTGGAGAGAGAAAGAGGGGGAGAAATGTCTGGAAGAGATTATTTTCAGAAAGGATATAACCATTAGACATACTTCGTTATTGTTGAAAAAGTCTTCAAATCAAATGCAGTAACAAAAGAGTCACTTCTTGTTTATTGATGAGAATGCTTCAGTGCTCGGCTGTAACAGGGTCCTATTGTGAAGAGGAGAGCCAGCAGCAAACTCCCTTGGCTTCACTGAGAGGAGGATCAGGCCTTGCTGTTTTGAAGGTCACTGCATAATACATTCATATTTACAGTGCTGAGCACAGAATGGCCTTTTTTTGTAGATGTTTACTTGTCTGTAAATTTTCTATTGTGAAAATGTGACAATATTTAGGGTGAGATAAAATATACCTAAAGAGAGAGATTAACACAGTCATAAGGAAGAATATATTCAGTGAGAAACTTGGCCTACTTAGGTCTGTGCCTGTGATCAGTAATAACCAACCTTCTCCTGAAACACTGAATTCATTCCCAAAACTACAGTAACCCCTAAGTTCTCAAAGTTTTACCAGGCCAAAAGAAAGTGGTTACTGTACCAAATCTGAAAGTTTAATTGAGAGAGGAGGAGAAAAAGGGCAAAGATAATGTAAAGAGAGAACTCAAAGACAAATCCATAAAAAACCTGCTCAACTCTATTTGGATTTTTGCTCTTTAAAAATAGGTCAGAAGGCTTACACCAGTGCCAGTCTGGAGAGGCAAAGAACTGGGGAATTGTGGCAAATTGTGGTATTGGTACAGCAGACAAAATGTTAGGATATTTTAGCAGACAGGGACAAGAAGAAATTGCCAAGGTGAGATGGTATTCACCCAAATTGTCTGAGAACTCCTATGTGAAATCAAATAGAAATGGTGTTTTGGTTCAAAGCAGCCACAGAGGCAGAGAAAAAAAATGTGACTAATGTGACACTGATCTTCACTAAAGTGCAAAAGATCCTAGTTACTGCAGGCCTAGAAATTTATTTCTGCATCAGGTAAACAAGTAGAGACCACAACAAAACATCTGTAGTTCTATGGGAAGAGGGTCAAGATTAACTTTTGTAAGACAGTGATGCCCCAAAATCTTTTCTAGTTGTTAGATCACATCAATGTGTTTATGGACTACATAGCCAGCTGATACAGTGTGACTGGATTTTCAACAGACTTTCAACAAAATCCCTCACCAAAGAGTCTTAGAGAAACAAAAACTTGAAGATTAGTCATGGGCTAAAGGGAAGGTATTCCTCGGGATTAGCAACTGGTGAAAAGAAGGGAAACAAAGGGGAACAGTAAGTGGTCAGTTTTCACAGAGAAGGATGATTACTGGCAGAATCCTCTGGAGATCTCTCCTGGGATTCTGCTGTTCAACATATTCATAAGTTATCTGGAAAATGTTAAGTACTGAGTTAGCAAAGTTTACAGGTGATGAGAATTATTCAGGATTAAATCTGTGTACAAAGTGTTATGGAAAGGTTTTATGAATGACTCAACTATGAAATAACAGTTGAAATGAAGGTTAAAAACTTGGAGGAAAATAGTCTTAAGGATATCTACAGGAGGAGACATCTTTATCTCACGAGAGAGATCTTAGAGGAGCGTGAGTCCTTTGGTAATGCCAGCACAGTACTGTTGACAATCAAAACGCAAGGAGAAAGAGGAGTTATCAGAAGAAGAATAAGAGATAGAAAATAACATTATGCTTGTGTGTAAGTCACTGGTACATGCATACCCTGAGCTGTGTGTGCAGTTGTGGTGAGCAATGATGAGGAATACCAAACGGTTTCTATATGAGAAAGACTGAACATGCCTTTGAGATTCTCAGATATGTCCTTTGGGCATCTGCCGATAACTTCATAGCCTGCAAAATGAGCCTAGCATAAAAACATCTGTCCTATTGCATAGGTCCTGTAGAGAGTCTGAGCAGCACAGCCAACATGATACACTCAGGACGTATCTCATCCCATGAGGAATAACTGCCAAGTGTGTGCTCTATCAATCAAGCATTTCTGGAAAAATTTGGCTTTACTACGTACATGTTGTACAAGTGGTTTGTGTAAGCACAGCAACGCTTTGCCAGGCAGTGGATATCTACACACTGCTGTCCAGGAAACTTACGCTGTGAGCATGGTGATCCTATCAGCTTCTTGGCATCTCCTCATGCTTCCAGGGCATCCCTATGGCTCCATGGCAGGAAGATCTAAACAGTGGCTAAAGATGACTCCCTAGATCTGGATGGTCCAGTTAGGTTTTAGTAAAAGGCTTTTCTACAGCAGATGCTGTACAGGTTTACAGAATCCACGTATTCCTACCTGTACGTGTGCATGTCCACCTAGGCATGCATACATGTGTTGATATCCCTCTATATGGCTGATATAGATGTTCTATATTAGATAGATATATAGCTGCCTAGTTGTGAAAAGCACACCATGTCTAGTAAATCATTTTACTAAGTCAGATTAAAGGTGCTATTACTCATGGCAATGTAATACTATCTATAATTTCTGTGTTAAACTTGACATTATAAATCCTTTAATCTGAGTATTTAAAAGCTGTTCTATGGCTCATTTTTCAAACAGCATTCCAGTTAACACATTTACTGCTAATGAACTACTAACATGTTCTCTCTTTCTTAGATAAACGCTGTTGACCAACATTATTATTTGCTCGTCAAATACTTTTTTTTGGCTTTTTAATTTAATTGCTTCAATAAAAATATACACCAATAATGCATTTTTAATTACACTTCCCAGGTGACCTATGCAAAAAGAGGGTTTATAATGAAGCCACAATAATTAGCCTGTCACCGTCCAGTTTGGGGCTATTGTGTAGTTGTTCTTTCCATGGTTCACCTTAGTCTGACTGGAATTCTAAAAACCTTATATATTATCTCCCATAACAGTTAGAAAGGTATTAAAAAATGTGTGCAGTACTGGCAGAAGCAGGCTTTCTAATTATTGTCAACTATTTCCAGTGTGACGTGGCAGATTCCCTTGAGAACTGAAACAACAGCCCACTCCAGGATTTGTAATAGGCCCTAGAGCCTAAGTAGTTGTAGACAGAGCTGTTTCCCTCAGGATAGATAATTGGTTTACATAGCAGCTCAACATCTGAACTAAATCTATTTTTTTCTATTGTCATTTCCCTGTTAAATATACATAACTATTCGGGGGTATTAAATACAATGTGACTCACTATTTAATAGCAGAATAATTTGCATGAGCTACTTTACCTGGAATGGTAATAACTGTTATCACCCTACATTTCCATGCATAAATGATAAAATATTACTAAGGTGAAATTCTGTAGTCCTTAATCAAGCACAACTTTCACTGAAACCACTGGAAGATTTGCTCAATTAAATATTGCAAAACGTATGTCTTAGTTTGTTGAAAGTAAGATATCACCATTAAGATATTCTACCTAATGTTATTATTGGTCAGCTTATTAAATGACGTTGTATTAATGTTTTGTACAGGTATAACCAACACTTTTCTTCTTTCTAAAGAAGAAAACAATTGCAGAACATTTGAATAAAACTTACTTGCTCACAGCTTTTCAAGGAGCATAACAAGATCCCGAGCCTGCAAGTACTGAGTACTTCAGAAATTCAGGATGCTCAGAAATCACAGGATTACATCCTAATCCTTGTGGTTAAATATGATACGCAGCTATGCAATGCAACTAGAGGTTTCATGTCTTTGACACTAAATTTTGTTATATTGGAGTTGAAGAAGCAGGACCCTAATAACAAGAATCATCCTGCATTTTATATTCCTCCACCAACTTCAGTGAGTATCCTGGGTGTGTGAAAAATGAGTATTGTGCCTGTAGCTTGTTACCTGATGTACACAAGAACTGAAAATACCACATATATTTCTAGTGTCCATCGTTCATCACCAGCTCAGAAATCACATGGATGCTATGATTTCTAAAGGTCTGATTCGGCACTCTTTGTGTCTGATATTAAGATGTTGTTGCTGGATATTTTCTGTCCCCAAAAGGAAAAATTTCAGAAAAAGAAACAGTGGGAAATCAATTTGTAAGAGTGGTCAAAATGTGATACCCTGAAGTTTGCAAGTCTTTGTAGAAATACCTAGGGATATTTCGTCTCATAAGAGGTACATGTCAGACCCTGAACACCATGACCGTTGCCCTTGATTTCAGTGTACAGAGCCAATGGCTCCAATTCTACAAAATACTCAAGTCCTTGTAAAAAGCTACTAAAGCATAACAAAACCATTAAGCATGGGCTTAGCTTTAAATTTATGCTTAAGTTAAATTGAAGGCAAGAGGATCTAAGAACTTATGCCCAAAACAAAGGACTGTATTGTGCTGGAAGAGGCGGCACCAGCTTTCTCTCAAAGATCTGTGGTTCATTGCAGAGATAAAGCCGTCATCCTCAAGTATTTCAACAGCTAGTAAATATTATTGTTAAAACGAATCTAAAACTAAAACTAATATGCCTAAATATGACATGGCATATGTTATGTGTGTAGTAAGACTGAATTCCTTAGAGGAGCAGAAATGATGAGGAAAAAAATCAGTCATGTGAGTTGTCAAATATAACCTTTTGGCATTCTAATAAACTGTTGCTTAGATAGAAATATCAAGCTATTACTAATGGCTATTAATGTGTACATGCTTCATGTAATTTTATAGTATCTTATTTTAATATCTGTAATTTTAATGAATTGCAATTTACGAAAGAAACAATTTTCATTTACTTTATATAACATAATTATGGACCAAATTAACCCCACACTAGTCTTAATTACATTTAGTTTCATTTGGCTGATCAAGCAATTAATGTGCCACTGTATTTTGGAAGTAAAAACCAAGTTGTTATGGTCTGTCTTCAAAAAACATGTACTCATCTCAAGTGTAGCCACTGTGTAAAACTGTCCTTTGGAATATTTTTTTTTTTTGGTTTACTGTACGTCCGTATGTTGCAGCACAAGAATGTGAGTATAATGAGGCCCTTCTGCACCTGGGGTCCTGTTATACTATGCTGCTTAATAATCTTCCCTTCATGCCACCCTTTATCTGCTGTTCTCAGATTGTACTTGTGCTTTTCTCTTTTAATTGGGAACTAATTTTAATTTTGCCATTAGAGATGATAAAAAAGCCCACATATAAACTTGTATTTCCTCAAGCCTATGTACTGTCACTCAGCCTTTTTTTGAAGTCAGGGCTGGAACTAGCTCTTTTTGCTCTTCTGGCTAAAGAATAGCAGAGGGAGAATATGTTTAAAAGCCAAGACAAGAAAACCCATAAAATATTGAGCTGCATACTGATGTTCATATTCAGGTTTTCCTCAGCACTCCAGTGAAATCAATGCCTGCAGAATGACAGCATGAAAACAGTGTAACGGCTTCAGGATCTGGCCCATTAGCATTTCATACTATCTATCAGTGTGTCTAATCCTTTTCAACTAATTGTGAGAGAAAACAGCTCTTTGCAATATAGGTATATTGTGAATCTAATTGGGGTAGTACAAGGTTATTTAAGCACAGTTCATAAGCAGGGGCATTCTCACAATAACATACGCACTGTATTATCTGTTTATGAGGATTTGGGGATGCTTTCAGAAATCATGGGATTCATGTCATAGCAGTCTCTTTATGTTATTTTTTAAATTTGAAAAAGCAGTGACTTTTCTCATGACCTTCACATTTCTCAATGGAAAACAGCAGTGCATTTAATAAAACAACGTTTTATTAATGCCACTATTTTTAGAGATAATTTGTGTAGTCTGGTTTCTTAGATGTACTTTCCAGCAACTTTCTTCCATTTAGAGGGTGGATGAAGCACCAGTCTACAAGGGACTATACCATTTGTCTTGAGAATGCATGGTGTTACTACTAGGACTAAGATTTTGCTGGACCTCAGGAAAATCTGGGTCTTAATGTACTCTTCAGCTAGTTCAGTCAAACTCTAGCACTTTTTTTAACTGAAGGAATTCAAAGTCATTTGTAAACCTTTTTTTAGTGTCCTTAACAGCAATTCTGAGAAAGCAATGGTTTCACACTTTCTTTCGCTCCAGATAATGCTCAAAGCTAAATTTCTCTCCCTGAAGAACATTAGTCAAACTGACTTTGTAGGGTTCTTTACATGACTAAAATGAGTTGGATTTGACCTTTCATTTTTGACTGGTCTGGATGACAATCATCAAGCATATCATATTACATTCATGTCAAAAGCTAAAAGATTTTTTCCCTCCACTCTTAGTAGAAGGAAAGACAGCTCCTTTTTTTCCCCTATGTGTCCACTGTAAATTCTCCATTTTTCAGTTGTAAAGGGTCAATGAAAATTTGGGCAGAAGGAATGCGGAAGCATCTGTAGCCATAGGTTTAATCAAGATTTTCCTGCATTTCCACTACTGGAACCGGCCCATCAGTCACTGTTTCCACCCAACAGTGTGACCAAAGCTGTTCGCGGGTCAGATGATGTGGGTCACCTCCAGTCCAGGCTGGGGAACAGGCTGCATATGTCATGGCTTGCAGCAGTTTGTCCTTCTCATGCAAATAGTCTAACCAGGGTCACCTCATTTGCGGTCAGCTGCTGAAGTTCAAAGGCTGCTGCGGACAATGCTTAGCAAATAATAAAAGTAAATCTGGCATAAAGTCACTCATGACTTCTCAATTGTAGGAGAAACCAATCTGTCCAGGATAGATATAAACTCTGTATCAATTGGATGACACAGTAGTTTTTTGAGAATCAGGGGTCAGAGGGAAGTAGATCTTCGTGCACGCTGATTTGGGTGAGATCATGTGGAGTGTGCAAATGAGGGTGGAGAAGTCTGGCCCTAAAGGAATAGCTTGATCAATTGGGATAAACTCAATAGGAATTTTGCAGTTGATTTCACTGGTACGGGAGTTTTATTCTCACATGAAGCTTCATGTGGTTAGAAACAGATGTTAAAGATGGAATTGATTATAGCTGTTTTTCCCCTAAATTCTCTCTAGTAATCTTTCTAAACCAAAAGAAGGCAGTATTTTCTAATTGCTGCTATATACTACGTTTAAGGGAAATTTATGTGGGAAAGCAGAGATACATTCTGAGGCCTAAGCATACTCATTATTAGAGCAAAACGCAATATAATGAATTGCAATTGGTTCCTATCTATTTTCTCTGTGCAAGGAAAATATACTGACTGCTGAGATAATAGCATTTCTTTTCATTTCTAATGCGAACATCCAAACCACTGTCTCATATCACTTACTGAAATAAGCACTATATTGACTCCTGAGTTAGACATGTACAGGATTTTTAGCTGCATTTGCCACCTGGTTAGAAATTTTTGGCACATTTGCAGTGATTTTACTTTTAAAGCACTACTCTCTAGTTTTCAATTTATTAACTGCAGTGAAGCACAGGCCTTGCTCTTCCTGCAAAACCTGTTGGACATACAGATTGTTGCAGAAAGAGGAAAGCGCAGAGTGGTGGGCAAACTGCCATAAGTGCAGTTCAGCCGCGAATGTGAAAATAGGGTTATGACTCCTTGTGGCATCCTGAATATGCCTCCCCAATTGTTCCACAGCAAGTGGAACACACATCAGTAACTGCTCAAACTTTTAATAAATTGACCCAGGTTTCTTTGTAGCAATTGGCAAAGCCACCATCACCCTCCTGCACCTCCACCAGATACACCAGGGAGCGGTGACGGGGGATTGCCACACTGCTCTCATGCAGAAAAAACTTTTCTCTTCACTATCCAGAGCTACCAGGGAAGCAACACTTAGGGGCTGGATTGACTCCTCCGTATCCTACAAAAAAAGAGGTAATAAAGGAGAAAAACTAACAGAGAAAAATAAAGTCATTCTGAAAACTGCTGTTAACATGCTCGAAAAAGAAAGCACGATTGAATTATGTTTTAGAAGAACTGACTCCTAATATTCTTCTAAGGAAGAAAGTATCTTTATATCTGCTAGAGAAAGCCGAGTAGCATGTTGCCAACTACCTTCTTTTATTTGTAAGATGTTATTCTAACACAGCTTGCTACTGTTTATTTCAGAGGAAATTAAAGAGCATGCTATATAGTACTAAACTACAACTGGCAAAATAATGATGACACACCTTTTATCACATACTATCCTTACTTTTTTTAAATTCTAATTTTAGTTTACATATTATACATCACGTGTTTGTTCATTAGTTTGCAGAAGTCAGTGACTCAGTTTGAGTCCTCCAGTCAGTCGTTGGTGAAAATTAGCTAACGTTCTACTCTATTTCACACTCAAAGCATTTCCATTATGGTTGGATAATGGTTGTACCATCAATAAAGAGTATGAATCCAGTTATGTGGAGACCTCGGCTTAACCTTTCCATATGCTATTGATATTTATAGAGCTTCTGACATAATCAATTAGCCTGAAAACTGGCACTCATGGAAGGTAAACCCATATAAAGGAACCATTGCATCTGCATGTTCATTAACCTTTCAGATAAGTATGTAGAAAATAAAGACAAATATATACCATATGTAATGTACACTAATCCGCCAAATTTTCTAATGACATTGCAGATCAGGAGTAAACTTGTTTAGTGGTATCTTGATTGCTAAGTTCTGTAGCTATTTTCAAGAGTGTTTTAACCTTCAGCCAGACATCTAGAAACACTGTGAAAGTGAAACAAGATTAGCTGACTCTTGTATGATACTCTTTCCAAACTAGTACTGAGTTTAAAGTCAGATGCAAAGCTCAATTTTGTATGGTAGTAACTCTTACTTACAGTCAGTTCTTAATAGCTGAAAAAGCACACACATGGTCCGGGAAAGAAATAATAAAACATGCTACACACAATACCATGTGATCACCCAGTCGTGTAAGAAATCAATCTGCAACAGAGAGAAACTGAGTTTTGGTAGCACTTTGGGGTTTTTTTGTTTGTTTGTTTGTTTTGTTTTGTTTTGTTTTAAAAAGCAAACACATACAAATTCCTTATCTTACTTATCCACAGAAGAGGATCATCCTCCATACAAGTTTCAGTGGAATATGTAAGCAAGCTGGTTTTGTCTGGAGATATCTATCCCTGGAGCAGGAGCTGGAATAGCTGAGCTGGAATCCTGACTTTATCGTGGTTCATGGGAATTTGTACTCCCCTTCCACTGAGACACTGCATAAGTATACTTGTGCCTTGTTGGAAGATTTACTCTGTTAAACACCTGACTTTTGTTATTCCCTTGAATGATGGTTCAGAACACGATTCATGATATTTTAGTCTTTTTCTAAAATAAAGATTTAGTCATAATGGAAATATTTTCATCTTGAGAGAACAAGCTATATCTAATTATTAATTAAAATATTACTACACTAGATTATTTGCCCTGGTCTATATGTTCCACGCTATTAATGCAAGTCAGAAGGAAGAGATTTCTGAAGAAATGAGTAGAAGAGTTGCAAAGGAAAGCAAGTCCTCGGTATTATCTCTGTCAAATCCATGGGGCTGGTTCTGAGCACCTCAGGAGTGACTGCCATGGCTGGCTGGGCTAACCTTGAAAAAGTCAAAAGGACTACTGCCCTAAATAATGTAAATTCTCCCCTACTGTGAGAAGAAGAGTGTGAGGAGGTACAACAGAAGGGAGATACAGAGGGTTGTAGGCAGGCTTGAGGAGAAGACCATATGAGAAGTTATCTATCCTATCTGCTATCACATTTCGGGTTTTACAATTGGGTCTAGTTATAGTAACCAGTGAGGTTACCATTCACAGTACCCACCCACTTCTGGACCCAAGTCATGTGAATTACTTAAGGAGACTTAGGCAGATGGGGTGAAATTCCCCCCACTGCAGCTGAAAGTAAAATTCACGTAGACTTCAAAGTGGCCAGATTTTCCTCAGTCATCAAAGGATGTTATTAGGTCCTTCGTAATAATACCTTTACATATGCATAAGTACAGGCTAAAGAAAAATGGAATAAATTATATGTAAGGAAGAAAATGTTCTCAGAGCCTGGATATTTAGTACACAATGTTTGCGATGAGTGGGCTGTTTGCAACAGCAATCACTTTGATTGCAGGACCACACGGCAAGACATTCTGGTGAAAGGAGTGAAATTAGTTCATTAATTAAAGAGATATATGGCTGTTACATTTGAATAGTAGGGCTAGAAAATGTAATGGAAGGCTTTCTAACTCATAAGATGGTGTGGTATAAACGAAGGACTTGTAACCTTAGTCTAGCAGTCTGATGGTTTTTTGTTTCAAATCCCATCCTACGCACTTAGTGCTGCTCTAGCCTTTTATTAAAATGGGAAAATTTATTGTTTATAAAGGCTACTCTTGACAAATAGTAACCCAAGAAAGGTGCAAAAAATGTATTGCTTCCATAATCAGAGATACACTGTAAAACAGAATAAAGTGATAAATACAAAGTATAATTGTTTGTTGTTGCTATCTGTCTGTGCCCAGTGGCAAGGAAGTCCAAATGAATTACAAAGAAATTTTTAATAAAAGAACAACGAAAAAAAATGGGTTCTATAACCTGAAAGAACTTTGAATAAAAAATGTCCCCTGAAACTGAAAGTCCCTTTAAAATCTCTGCACTTTCTCACCGTTCTTTGTTTTTTTTCTTTCCCCTGCTCTTACTTAAAAGCCTCTGGGTGATTTGTCCTATTCCCTGCCCAATAACAGCCAAACCATTGTTTTAGGGAAGATATTTTTAATGTTGTATATTTTACTTTTTGTTGTTGTTGTTCTTTTTCTTTTCCTTGGATGTTTCATCCACACACCGCAGAAAATGTGAACATAAGCAGCTGCAATATGAGATGAACTCTGAACACCAAATAGGTAGGCCCTAGAGGGGAGGAACTGAAATATGAGCTGCTTATTCTTGGAGCCCTTTAAACCCTCCAATCTGTTTTAAATTATTTTGGTGCCTCTATTTAAAGGTTAAATTTTTGTTGTTGTTGTGAGCCATAGTTTAGTAATACAAAACCTGGGCAACATCAGCATAGAGTCAATTCACAGATTACACACCCAAGGTCTTTCCTGATCCTGCCTAAAGTGAAGCAACATGTTTATACTTAGCAACACATTTTGACATGAATGAACTTTTCACGTCTC